>NW_027488706.1:300000-560068 GCF_050948215.1 Halictus rubicundus | reverse complement strand
GGGAGTCATATATCGACTTTTTAGGCGTTCTTCGTAAATTAAATAAAATTACGATTAGGCTAACAAGGAGAGGCCACGTCCTTCGGGTCACCGATTCGGTTGAAACTTTGCACACTTATAGATCTCGTTCTCCTCTTTACGAATATATACCATTATAGGGGCAGATACCCAATACTTTTCGAGATATTGATGATTGAAGTTTCATTATTCCCCATGTAATGCCGTATTTTTTCTAGCCTACAACAAGAGTCGATGTGGCGCAACGGTAGCGTGCCATGTTTTCAGCCGGACGACCAGGGTTCAAATCCTGCCGACTAACGCATTTTTTAAAAAATTTCATTATGTTTTATCATTGCATATTTATATTATTAATTTCAAACGATTAAATTTCACGCATAAAATTGCATTTTGAATTACAAATAACATGTATTTCGTGTTTCACAATTCCATTTAAATTATATAATCAACACGGATCAGACAGGATGTCAGTATCAATCAACGTTCGAAAGGACAATACCATATATGGGAGTAAAAGACCGCACTTGTTTAAAAAAAGGTATATGAACTTATGTCACATCACACAAACGTAATAGTAACTTGTTCGAAATCCGAAAAGTTAACACAAGATATTTATAAAGAGTTCTTAAAATTTAATATATATATTTAATATATAAATTACTATTACTATTTAATTACTATTAATTATTATTTAATATATAACAATAATAAATAATCCTGTTGTTAGTAAATAAATACATGTTATTTGTAATTCAAAATGCAATTTTATGCGTGAAATTTAATCGTTTGAAATTAATAATATAAATATGCAATGATAAAACATAATGGAATTTTTTAAAAAATGCGTTAGTCGGCAGGATTTGAACCCTGGTCGTCCGGCTGAAAACATGGCACGCTACCGTTGCGCCACATCGACTCTTGTTGTAGGCTAGAAAAAATACGGCATTACATGGGGAATAATGAAACTTCAATCATCAATATCTCGAAAAGTATTGGGTATCTGCCCCTATAATGGTATATATTCGTAAAGAGGAGAACGAGATCTATAAGTGTGCAAAGTTTCAACCGAATCGGTGACCCGAAGGACGTGGCCTCTCCTTGTTAGCCTAATCGTAATTTTATTTAATTTACGAAGAACGCCTAAAAAGTCGATATATGACTCCCAAAGGTATTATATGTCGTATCTAAAGATTTTAAGAATAATTCGCATGCTTTAAAATTACTCTAAAAAATTTGTTTGAATTTCCTAACAACTTAATCTAATGCAAAATACTTATTTCTAAGGATTCCAAGGTTTTCTCCAAGAGAGAAGTGGGATTTTTGGAGTTATTTACCCCCACTTTTTCTTCTCTTATTGCAAAGCCCTTGGGCTCCGCGGAACGCGGCCTACGAAAATTTTTTTCGAGAAACGGTCCCTTCTCGTCGTAAAAGCGGTTTTCTCGGAAAATAGTGGGGGTAGACGGATTTTTTCCTCACCACGGGGTTTCTTCAACCCCCCCCCCCTTCCCTATTTCCCAAAATCCTACTCAAAAGGGGCCCACGCCCTCAGTTTCTTATTTCATGTCTCGATATTTTTTGGACACCCTATATAACGCGGGACTCTACTTTGTCCGATTCGAGCGTGCGACGGCTCGTTTTATAGGTCTCGCCTTACTCTATTTTCTCCTTCCTTGTAAATTCAAGTCGGTCCTAAAAATCTACCCCTCCTCCTCGTTTTCTCGGAAGTGGAAGAGAAATCGCGAAAACCGTTTGCAGGGGGGAGAAGATTTCTCCTCTTTCACCCCTGGTTACTGCTCGTCCTCTTAAATACGTGTCTATCGATTTTGGTACCGATCCGATTATTTTTCACGATTACCCTGTAACGAGTCCGTTTCCCGGCGGATCTCGGTACAAACGGTTCCTCGCGGCCGGATTTGGCTCGCCGTGCCAGGGTTCGCAGCGGGATAACGCGAGGGTTACGGCGGGACACGGACGGTCGGGCGCAGGTGGTTAATGACGCGACTCGGCTAAACGTTCATCACCCTCCCGGCTTCGAGGTTCGGAGGTCGGCGGTCGCGACTCAGGTCTCGCGCGCGTGTCGGGTCACGGCGTGGTCTTGGCCGTACGCAGCGGCGTTTCCGGACCAGGGCAACTTCGGCGGACGGAGAGCCCGTGCCCCTGCACGGCTGGCGTTACGCCGGTCGCGGGTGGTTTGCTCTCCGAGGGTGTAGGGTGGAGGCGGGGACGTCGGGTTAATGGGAAAGAATGGTACTTACCCTGGTTCCGGTCCTCGATCGCTCGGCGTTCGGGTTGGCTCTCCAGGTGGTCCAGTACGCAGCGGCGTAGATCGGGGTTCGCGGGTCGCGAGTAATTCGGCACACTCGCGGTTCGTTCTCCGCGGATTCAATTACACTTTCGAGAATCGGCGGGCGGTTTCTCGGCGTCGGGACAGCGCGAGTCCGGGCGTATTCGTGCGGTCGGTATCGGCGGCTGGAAAATACGGCTCGGGAAAACACGTCTTATCACGATGACGGCGGAAAACCGAAGAGACCGCTTTCCGGTTTGTCTCGCTCGTCTTGCTTGGCGAGGGGGTGCGGTGCGGTACGGTTCGCGGCCGACTTTTCCGGTGTCGTCACGCATCCGGCGCGCCGGTGTCGCATCATGGCGGGTTCCGGTTCCCGCCAAGATCGGTTCGGTGGTGCGGGGTTCGCGGGGGCGCTCGCGGGTACCGGCGGATCTCGGTATCCGTCGGTCGTGTTCGGGGGTTCGGATTCGGGGCGCGTACAGCTAGGAACAGGCCTGGCGCAGCCAGGTCTGTTACAACCCTAATCGACAAACAGCCATACCCGATTTTCTATCCGGTGTGTCGTTAATTTTTTCTCTGAACGGTCCGATTTTAAACTCTGTGCTTTCTATTACAGTCGATCCCTTGTGGTATCTACCTATCCGACCTAGCAATCGCCTAAAAAAGTATTCGCAACGATATGTTGGGATACCTTCAAGAGGGAAGTGGGGGTTTTTCTATTATTAACCCCCACTTTTTACTGCTTTAATGTATAGCCCTTTGATTCCCTGTTCCGCGGCCTGTAGAGAATTTTTCCGAAAAACGTGCCCTTTTCGTTGTAAAAACGGTTTTTTCGCAAATTAGTGGGGGTAGGTGGTTCGTGACGTCATTACGGGATTTTTAGATACCCCCCCCACACCTCCTACACGAAAACCGGCACTAAAGGGGGCCACGTACTCAGAATTATTTTTTTAATTGGATTATTATTCGGACACCCTATATACGTTAAACCTCAAAGTTGTCCGATTGAGGCGTACGCGGGCTCGTTTTATCCGTCTCGGTTCCGATTTTATTTTTTAACCTCTCGCGCCTGAATTGGTTCCAAAAATCACCCTCCCTTCCGTGATTTCTCTGGAACGGGTGGGCAAATCGCGAAATTTTTTACAGGGGGGAGAAAATTTCTCCACTTCCCCCGTATCTTATAGCTCGTCCTCGGAAATACCCGGATATCGAATTTGGAAATGAAAATATGTTTTTATGCTTTTCAGCCTAATCAAGAATTGTCCTAAGCGAATTTCTACCCGGTGAGAGCTAATATTTTAATTTACCCCCACGGGAATACAGTATCCTTGTCCTACCTTTGTGGTTTGGACCGACCCCTTGCGATTAGGTATCCTTTTTTCCGTCTTCGTCTTTTGGCAAAGTTCCTTCACTATTGTTTTTTCTCACTTTGTCTCTCACGGTCCGCGTTGAAAAAGTTTATGGTGCGTCTTTACCGTGATCGCGTGAGTTTATTTATTTTACGCGCACTTATTTCGATTTTTCCTTAGATTTTCGCCCGGTGTATGATAGTTAAAATCGATCTAGTTATTAATCAAATATTATTACAGTCACTTAGCTGAATTTTGATTTTAACCGAAAGAATTCCACCACTAATGTCCCGTGCGAAAAAACTCCACGATATGTGCCCTTAAAAAAGGGGGCTTTTTAGCCGGCACTACGCGTTACTGCGAATAATTAATATCGCGTGTAGCTTGTAGCTTAACTGGGCAATTCGAGTTTTGTAAAAAATAAAACGTTAGTATTCTATTTTCTAATTCCGAAATTGCTCGATTTGCGTCCGTACTCCGTGATAGTTCGAGTCGTTCTCAACCCAAACCCTAACCCTAACCCTAACCCTTTTTTTTCGTGGGAAAATGCTTAACGCATACCCCGACTCCCTGGGGGGAGTCGGGGTTATGTGGGACTGCCCTTGGGGGAAATCCCCAAGGGGTACCCACTAAAAACCCACGCCCACCTAAGCTAAAGGGGAGGTGCCTGGATCACGCGAGTACTCAACA
The DNA here is from genome assembly GCF_050948215.1 of Halictus rubicundus. Lineage (NCBI taxonomy): Eukaryota > Metazoa > Arthropoda > Insecta > Hymenoptera > Halictidae > Halictus > Halictus rubicundus. The sequence goes on along the minus strand of NW_027488706.1, from coordinate 555,727 downwards.
GGACACCTCCCAGCTATCATCATACCCGCCCGGTGTCCCCATCCCTGGAGCCTTCGGATTGGGCTTCCCGAGCCCGAGCTCAGTCCACCCACAGCTCCCGGAGTCCTCGTGCCCCGCTCGGAGCCGGTATCCCGAAGGAACCAGCCCCGGCCGAGGCAAGAAGACGCCGACACCGGAAGGAAGGGCCGTCGGAGGCGCGATCCGGCACGCCCCGACCCTTCCTTTCCCCAAACCCCCCACGGATCCCCCTCCCCAATCGGGGAGGACGGACCGACACCCCCCCCCACACCGGGAAACTAACCCGGGGGGTGTCGGCCGATCACGGGGGGAGCTATGCTCCCCCCGGGGGCCCGGGTCAGCTCACGCCCTGGGCCCCCAAGTTCGCCGCCCCCAATGGTGGGGGCATAACAGGGCGCGGGGAAACTCCCCGCGCCAACCCAACTCCGCCCCCCTACCACCGGGGGCACACGTTGACGCGGGGGAGACCCCCGCGCCCTCCCAGCCGTCGCCGCCCCCCTCCTGGGGGGCACACGTCGGCGCAGGGGTCGCCCCCGCGCCCAAATACTCCTCGCGGAGCCCGGGTCCCGTTCCCGGGCCCGCTCGGCGGCCTCCTTCTGGGTCATTACTACCTCACAGAAGGAGGCCACCGCATTCCACGACCCCACGCTGCCGACCATGTGGTCGACCACGGTCGACAGCGCGAGGTCCCACCCGCCCACTGCGGCTCTCAGGACACGGCGCGGCCCGGCCCAAGCAGGGCACTCCTCCAGAGAGTGCCGCGCCGTGTCGACATCTTCGCCGCAGTGGTGGCACTGCGCAGTCGGCTCCCGCCCCATTCTATGCAGGTACTCTCCGAAGCAACCGTGGCCGGAGAGCACCTGCGTGAGGCGGAAGGTCAACCTTCCCCGCCTCCTGCACCATATATAAAATATAGGCAGGAGGGCCCGGACAATCGGACGTGTGGAGGGCGTTAGCAGCGCCCTCCACTCCGATAAACTTTCCGTCCGGGCCTGGCGATTCTGGCCCTCGAGCTCCAACTCCTCCTCGCGCGTGAGTTCCACCCCCGGCGGGCGGCGGAAGGAGCGGGCGATGTGGTATAGCTTCTCCCGCTCCGCCGCCACCACAGTGAAGGGTGGAATCACGGCGAGGAGTCCCGCCGCCTCGGTGGAGATGGTGCGGTACCCCCGTATGACCCGCAAGGCCAGCCGCCGCCGCACTCTTTCAAAGAGCTTGCGGCTGGGCGTGCTGGCCTCGAGCGAGCGGTGCCATACGGGGGCCCTGTTCGGGAATAACATGAAACCCACTTCGTGCGAGGCATTATAGTTTATATTATATTTTATTGTTAAATCGACTATGTACATAACTGTAATAAACGTTCGACAAAGGCTGATCGACAACGCGTGCGCGCGGCCTGCCTCGACGCACCTCTCCTCAACCCCCCCGTGCGCCACGGGTGGATCGAGCAGCTCACGGCGTGCGAGGGGAGCGGGCGGGTGTGTCGCGTGCGCCGCGCGACGGTTGATCGATCTCAGTTCGATCACGACCACACACGTTGAGCATCGAGTTTTCTTTCTTGCGATCCACCGTTTGTCCGTCGATTTCGTCCTTTTCGTTTTCCCAGTTATTCTTATTACGACTCAGACAGTAGTTGCCTCAGCTACGAGGCAATCTCGATTTGTCGTTAACATTGGTCCTTCGAGCCGGATATTTAGTTTTGCGGGAGTTTTCTGCGCATCGATCGCGATCCAGTCCGGCACGCAGCACGCGACTTCGGCTTTCGCGCTTCTCTGACCCGCGACTCCGATTTCGGATCTCAGTGGTGTTTCTCCCCATCTGAAACATTCACATCGTTGTAGTGCGTGCATAAACACAGTGCTTTTTGATTTAATAACTCGATCCGTACGAGAAAATCGAGGCGTTGAACCAGTTCGACTTTTGAACGTGGTAACGGCTTTTTTTTCGGCGACCCGTTCCTCGCAGCGGTCGTCCGCTTGACAAACAAACATTCCGCGCTCCGCTTGTTGTTCGCGCGTTTGAACTTGGAAGTGTCAACCTACCGCAACGGTCGTCGTGCTCATCGCGGGTTGCTGATTTCCGAACAAGATGACTTCTACGGTTGACGACCTCGTCGCAGCACAGAAGGACCTCGGAGGTCGAATTTCTCGGTTCCTGATTAACTTGAAAAAGAGCGGAGCAGATAACCTGACGCTACCCGTACTCCGAAAACGGCGAGAACTGCTGGAGTCGTACTGGCGCCAATTCAATCAACGCCACGTCGAGCTGACCCGGCTGGCATCCGCCGATCTACCGTACCTGATCGACGACTTCTTCGCTGCGGTCGAGGACGCCTTCGTGATAAACGGAGCTGCAGTCGAGGAGCTGATAGCGATGCAGACTCCCCACAAGGCAGAGACCACGATGATCACGCCGTCTTCCGATCCGGAACCCGTCCTGCCGCCGATGAAGCTACCGACGTTCTCCGGAGATCTGTACGAGTGGGAGAGCTTCAAGGATCAATTCTGCTCCTTGGTGCATCACTCAACCCGCATCGCGAACGTCAGGAAGATGCAGTATTTAAAATCTTGCCTCATCGGAGATGCGGCGAACATGCTGGACCTCACGCCCATCACCGATGCCAACTACGAAGGAGCCTGGTCCGCGCTGGAGCGCCGGTTCGGAAATCAGCGGATCCTCTCGGCGGCACATATGCGACGCCTGATAACCCGTCCGGCCCTACCCAAGATGCAGCCGAACGAGATCAAGCGCTTGGTGGACGACTTCAGACAGACGCAGCGGGCCTTCCAGGCCCTGAAGAAACCCGTCAAGGAGTGGGACGAGTGGTTCGTTTTCCTGGCGTCGGAGAAATTGGATCAACCCACGAGACTGGCTTGGGAAGTCTCCCTGAAGGATCCGACCGCCACTCCTACCTTTGATGAGCTGGAGTCGTTCCTGGAGAACAGGGTCCACGCACTCGGCTCGGCACGGATCCCGGAACAAGCTGGGACGTCGAAGGGTGGAGGCGCCGTCGTGCGAAACACTCCCGTGGTCTCCCGCAACACGCTGGCGGTCAAGGTTGAACCTAAGGGAACGACGAAGGGTGGTCGTCAGTGCCCACTCTGTGCCGGGAATCATGCGCTCAATGCGTGCAAGCAGTACAAGGCGTTACCTGCAGCGAAACGGCGTCAGTTCGTGATCGATAAGGGTCTCTGCCTCTCGTGCCTAGCGAGCAGCCACCAGCTTCCGCAGTGCTCCTCGTCGTTTCGATGCTGGGTTTGCGACAAGCAGCACAACACCACCCTCCATGACGCCTTCCTGAAGGACGCGAGGGCCGAATCTACCACGTCTTCTTCGGCTGTCAACTACGCCGTGGGCTGCAACAAGGCCACCCTCCTCGCCACCGCTAGAGTCACTCTGGAGGCACCCAATGGTCGATCTCTGACGGTCCGAGCCTTACTGGACTCAGGCTCCGAGGCATCCTTCCTCTCCGAGTGGGCCGCCCAGTCGTTAAGGTTGAGGAGACGGACCGTACGGGTAGAGCTGACCGGATACCAGGGGACCAGCGTGGGAACTGCACGGACGGAGGTAAAGGTATCGCTCCGATCACCGGTGGATGATGAGTTTCAGGTCACCTTAGAAGCACTCGTCACCAAGAGCCTCGTCTCTCCTACCCCGTCGCAACCGGTGTCCTTGGGAGACTGGCCGCACGTGAAGGGCTTGCCGCTGGCCGATCCGCACTTCTCGGACCCTGCGCAGGTGGACGTGCTCCTGGGTGCCGACGTCTGCGGGATGTTGCTACTGGAGAAGCGGGTGGGCCCTCCTGGTACCCCGGCAGCTATCCGAACTCCTTTCGGATGGACACTGCTGGGACCCATCGAGGTGTCGGGGCCGCCACGGTCCACCAGGATCCATTGCGTAAGGCGACAAGAACCCTTACCCGACCTCCAGCGGTTTTGGGAATTGGAGGAGCTCTCACACGAAACTCCCATGTCACCAGACGAACTAAGCTGTGAGGAGCTGTTCCGGAGCACCACACGTCGCGACCCGTCGGGGCGGTATGTAGTTCGTCTACCGTTTAAGGGGGGAAGACATCCACAGGTGGGCTCGTCGAGATCGGCGGCAATCCGCATGCTGCTCAAGGCCGAACGAACCTGGTCGAGAGATCATAGTTTGCGTGATCAGTACGTCGACTTCATGGAGGAGTACCATCGACTCGGACACATGAGCCCGGTGAGCAGACCCCTGAAGCATCAGGAACCAGGCCATTACCTACCCCACCACGCGGTCTGGAAGGAGTGTGGCACTCTCCAGAAAATTCGGGTCGTCTTCAACGCGTCCTTCCCTTCAGCCAAGGACTCCTCACTCAACGATGCGCTACTGCCGGGACCAAAGCTTCAGTCAGAGCTTTGGGCCGTCGTGACTCGATGGCGTCTCTTCAGGGTGGCGTTTTCGGCGGACATCGTCAAGATGTTTCGCCAGATATTAATACACCCGGACGATCAGGACTGGCTGCGAGTTCTGTGGAGAAAGCACCCGACTGAGCAGTTAATTGATTTCAGGATGACCACCGTCACCTACGGTACAGCGTCTGCTCCCTACCTGGCGCACCGGGTCCTGCAACAGCTAGCCGTCGACGAGGGGACCCGCTATCCATTAGGAGCGGAGGCACTCCGACGTCATGCTTACGTCGACGACATCCTGTCGGGCGCCGACGACTTAGGTGCGGCCTTGGAAACTGCCCAGCAACTGACGAGCCTACTCGAGTCCGGGGGGTTCCCTCTGGACAAGTGGGCAAGCAACGTTCCCGAACTCCGCTCGTCGACGCCGCAGACCAAGGTGATCCAGGAGAGCGAAGTGCACGGAGCCTTGGGCCTGCTTTGGGACACCAAGCGCGACACTCTGGCGGTGCGGGGCCCGAGATTCGACGACGGACCGTCGGAATCAACGTGGACAAAGCGATCGATCCTATCCGAGATCGCACGACTCTTCGACCCACTAGGGTGGCTGGCACCTGTAATAGTAAGGGCCAAAATCTTATTACAGGATCTGTGGTTGGCAGGGGTCACGTGGGACCAACCCTTGGACGAGGGACTTACCTGCCGTTGGCGGAGCTTCCGAGGAGACCTCAGTGCACTGAGTGAAGTCCACGTTCCAAGGTGGATACATCATTCATCGGGAAGCGAGGTCGAGCTGCATGGCTTCTGCGACGCCTCGGAACGCGCATACGCAGCTGCCGTATACCTGGTGGTCCGCCGAGATCAGCATCACACGAACCTCCTGGTGGCGAAGTCCAGGGTAGCTCCGGTCAAGACCCTGAGCATCCCTCGGCTGGAACTCTGCGGAGCGGTCCTCCTGGCACAGCTGCTGGCGTCGATGAGGAGGGAGCTGAGCCTGGATTCCTGCCCGATCAGCGCCTGGACCGACTCGACGGTAGCGCTGGCGTGGCTTCGCTCCCATCCGTCAAAATGGAAGCCCTTCGTCGCCCATCGAGTGTCCGAAATCCAGAATCTCCTTCCCGGAGTGACGTGGCGACACGTGGGAACGACTGATAACCCCGCCGACCTGGCTACCAGAGGCATCCCAGCGGACGAGTTACGAGACTCGAAACTCTGGTGGAAGGGCCCGGCCTGGCTGACGGATCCACACGCAGGCTGGCCGGCCACCTCGACTGCCGATCTGCCTCGAGACCTTCCGGAGCAGAGGACCGTGTCTGTCGCACTGGTGCAAGAGGAGCCTGAAAAGGAGCAGTTCGTTACCAGGTTCTCCTCCCTGACGAGACTGATGCGGGTCACTGCTTACCTTCGTCGGTTTACAGATAACTGCCGGAAAGTCCGTGGCAGACGAGGACCGCTGACGTCTTCCGAGCTGCAGGAGGCTCTCCACACGGTCATACGCACGTGCCAGCGAAGTGACTTCCCACAGGAACTGCACGCACTCAGTCGAGGTAACGCAGTGCCATCCGGATCTCCACTCAAATCTCTGACACCCTTTTTAGGTGAGGACGGAATCCTAAGGGTCGGAGGTCGTCTTCAGAACACCATGCTGTCGGAGTCCCAACGACACCCAGCAATAGTCAACCGTACTTCTCACTTGGCGCTGCTGGTGATACGTGATGCACATAGGCAGACTCTCCACGGAGGACTCAACGCCACGCTGACCTGGATCCTAAGGGCCTTCTGGATACCACGTGGACGATCTCGGGTGAAGCAGGTCCTGCGTAACTGTGTCACGTGCACACGGTTCCGAGCCTCTACCGGACATCAGCGGATGGGCAATCTTCCAGCATCGAGGGTGCTTCCAGCCAAACCGTTCCTGCGGACCGGTGTGGACTACGCGGGACCCCTGCACATGCGCACCAGTAAGGGGAGAGGCCACAAAAGTCAGAAAGGGTACGTGGCGGTGTTTGTGTGCATGGTGACCAAAGCCGTGCACTTAGATGCAGTTACAGACCTGTCAGCGGCGGCCTTCATCGCAGCGTTTCAACGGTTTACGGCACGACGTGGACGTTGCAGTCACCTGTATAGCGACAATGGCACCACCTTCCGAGGAGCCGATGCGGAGCTGCAGCGCATGTTCAGGGCAGCGTCGGCCTTCTACGCTCACGTCGCCGAGGCACTCGCTACGGACGGAACCCAGTGGGAATTTATCCCACCGTATTCACCGCACATGGGGGGCCTTTGGGAAGCAGCGGTGAAGTCAATGAAAGCTCATCTCCGACGGGTGATAGGTGACACTACGCTTACCTACGAGGAGATGACGACACTGCTGTGCCGCGTAGAAGCCTGCCTGAACTCCCGCCCCCTAAGCCCCCTCTCCGACGATCCAACCGATCTGGCTCCGCTCACGCCGGGACACTTCCTGGTGGGCGAGCCTCTTCGCGCACCTCCCGAACCACCCACCGAATATTCCACACTGTCACTCGGATCACGGTGGCGACTTATTCACGCTATGCACCATAATTTTTGGCACAGGTGGATGCAGGAGCACTTGCACCAAATGCAGCAGCGCACCAAATGGCAAGATCGGCGGGAGGATCTTCGCCCGGGTACACTGGTACTTGTCAAAGAGGATTCCACGCCGCCGACCCGCTGGCCGCTCGCACGTGTCGAATCCACGCAGCCCGGCAAGGATGGACTCGTACGGGTCGTCACGTTACGTTCCGGATCCCGCACGTTCTCCAGAACGATCGCGAAGCTCGTCGAGCTTCCTATCCGTGAGGAAGCAGGGCCGCGAGACGGGACGACTGGCGAACACTAACCACGAGCCGACAATGTCCGACGTATCTGCGGAGACAGCACGTGGCGGACGGACAACAGCTGTGTTCTACGCAGTACTACGCCGCATTCCAGAATGGACAACCGTTCCCCCTCCCAGCGTCCCGCCATACGCCACGCGGACCCGACCGCGTGTATCAAGCGAGTCCCATTTCGACGCACCCGTGGTGACGTCAAGGCGGGCGGTATGTTCGGGAATAACATGAAACCCACTTCGTGCGAGGCATTATAGTTTATATTATATTTTATTGTTAAATCGACTATGTACATAACTGTAATAAACGTTCGACAAAGGCTGATCGACAACGCGTGCGCGCGGCCTGCCTCGACGCACCTCTCCTCAACCCCCCCGTGCGCCACGGGTGGATCGAGCAGCTCGCGGCGTGCGAGGGGAGCGGGCGGGTGTGTCGCGTGCGCCGCGCGACGGTTGATCGATCTCAGTTCGATCACGACCACACACGTTGAGCATCGAGTTTTCTTTCTTGCGATCCACCGTTTGTCCGTCGATTTCGTCCTTTTCGTTTTCCCAGTTATTCTTATTACGACTCAGACAGTAGTTGCCTCAGCTACGAGGCAATCTCGATTTGTCGTTAACAGGCCCCATACAGGGCTATAGACCGCACCACCTCCACATAGAGGCGGCGTACTTTCACATCCGGCCACCCGACATTCAGCAGCAGCCGCGCCAATGCGGCTGCCGTCTTCTCTAGTCGGGGGCGAGGAGCTCGAAGTGTCCATCGAATCGCCAGCGGCCGTCTATGATCAGGCCCAGGTACCTCATCCTGGGCCCGATCGCGACGGAGGTTTCAGCGACGCGAATCCGGAGATCTTGACCGCGGGGTAGCCGCCACACCCGAGGCGAATACAACCAAATCGCCTCGGTTTTTGTGGCGGCAACGGTCATCCCCATTTTCCGGATTCGCCCGACCACGCAGTCCAGGGCGGCCTCTCCGAGGTGCCTGGTCCTCCTCCAATCCTCCCCCTCGGCATAAACCAGATGCTATGCAGATGACACCCGTATCCGGGGGGAGGACGACCCGCAGCACCGCGTCGTACGCCAAGTTCCACAGGAGCGGTCCGAGGACCGACCCCTGTGGAACGCCGCGGTGCGTCTCCCTCGTGTAAACGGTGTTATACCGGCCGGTGTAAACCACCTTCCTGTCGCGGAGGTAATCGCCGACCACCTCCCGGAGATAAGGGGGCACCTGGAAATGGTTCAGCGCCCCCACTATCTCCGACCAGGGCAGGGTGTTGAATGCATTGGAAATGTCCAATGACACTGCTATCAACACCCTGCCCCGAGCGACAGCCTGCTCCCGGAGGAGGCGCAGGCGCTCCAATGCGTCTACAGTGGAGCGCCCCCTCCGGAACCCAAACTGGCTGTCGCTCAGGTCGGGACCACCCCGCGACAGATGCTCAACGAGGCGGGCAGCAATAATTCTCTCGAATAGCTTGCCCGCCTCGTCGAGTAAACACACCGGCCGGTATGCAGAGGGAGACTCTGCGGGTTTTCCCTCCTTTTGGAGGAGAACCAGGCACGCTTCTTTCCATAAAGTGGGGAAGACTCCCCGGCGCAGGCTCGCGTCCATGACGCTCCTGAACGCCGGGGCGAGGACCTCCATAGCTAAGGCCATTATACCACCGGGAACCCCATCGGGGCCATGGGCCTTCTTGCCCCTGGCCCGGAGCTCCCGGACGGCCTGGTACAGCTCCCACTCAGTGACCCGGAACTCGTCCGACCATCCCATGGTCGGATGCGGGGCGCGGGGAGCTGTACTCCCTGTACAGCTCGGCGACCCTCGGCTCCGCGTCGCCGCCCAGAAAATGGCGGCGACGGGGGCGGGCATACTGGCGGCGGGCTCGGCCGGCCGAACTGCGGAGTTCGGCCAGCTCCCCCGACCACCAGTAAACAGACTTTCTCGGGGGCTGAGCTCGGACCCGGGGCATCGCCACGTCGCAGATCATCTGTAACGTGCCCCGGATCCAAGTCGCCCCCTCATTTACCCCGCGCTCCCTGGCCGAAGGCCAGGCGGAGCCGATAATCACGACCCTCAGGAGGTCCCCGTCCAGTCGTTTCAGCGCCCGTCTGGGCGCTGACGGGGTGCCACGTCGGAGGGGCGTGTCCAATGGCGAGTCCGAGACCACAGCCACGTCCATCAGGACGTAGCTGAGGTCCGACAGGGTCTCTCCATCCCAGACCCGCCAATTGGACACACGGCGTGAGGCGGCGGCCGTCGCGAACGACACGTCCACAATCGACCAACCGTTCCACCTCACGCACGTAGGCACGGAGCCCCGGTTTAACAACCGAAGCTCCATCCCCTCCGCCCAGTCTTCCAGGACTCCGCCTCGGGCGTTGGTCCCGGGGTTACCCCAGGTGGAGGACCTCGCATTGAGGTCCCCCAGGACCAACACTGGACCGGCTATATACGGGGCTATCATAAGCCCCAGCCGGTCCAGGAACATCCCTAATTCGGCGGAGGCATAACTGGGTGAGCTGTAGCACCCCACGACCAGAAATCTTCCCCACTTTACCATAACCATCCCCCTGCCCCGTTCGACCACGGAGCAGGGGGGCACAGTCGCCGAGTGGCGACGCCACCATATCGCCACGGAGCCGTCATCGTCCGCGGACCAGTGTGGGTGGTCCGGGACTCTGTACGGCTGCGTGGCGACGGCCAGGCTAACCCCCCACTCCTCCAGGCACTGGACCATCAGGTCCTGCGCCCGGCGGCAGTGGTTGAGGTTGGCCTGGAGTACCGGGAGAGGGGACCTGCGCGGAATGTGGGCCATTAGTTGGCCTTCACGCTGGTCCCCTCCTTAGCCGCCGGTGCGGGTGGCGGGGGGTCGTTACCCCCCGTCCCGCTTGGGGCCACCTCGACCTCCATACTCTCCCCCTTGGAGGTTGGGGGACCGGCCGTGTTCGCCACCGGAGTATCCGGGGGCGCAACTGGGGTGGGCGGCACACCGCCCACACCCCTCTTTCCTTTCTTGGCCTTTGGAGGCGGCGAGCACGCCTTGCTCCCCTCCTTGTGGCCCGCCGGTCTCCCCAAGGCCGCGCACACAACGCAGTGGGGTGTTGCCTTGCACTCCACCGCCCGGTGGGTGGCGTCACCGCAGCGGTAGCAGTGACCGCTGCGGTCGACCTCCGCAGTGCACCGCTGCCGAACATGCCCCAGGGCAAGGCAGCGGAAGCACTGCAGCGGCCGAGCCGCCAGCACAACCACCTGGGCGGTGGACCACCCCACTCGTATCTTACCGGCCTTCTCAATGGCCAGGGCCGCCACGGCCGGGCACTGCACCCATATGGTGCCGAGCCCGTTGGGCGGAGCCTTCAGCTCCCCCACCCGGACGGACTCGGCGGTGCAGCCCCTGGCTTTCGAGACCGCCTCCACTACCTCCTGGGGGGTCACGGAAACCTCCAGGCCCGTGAGGCGGAATTCCGCCTTCTTCACGGGCCTGGACACCTTGACGTTTATCCCCCCCAGGACGGCGGCCATCTTGGCGGCCAAGGCATCGGCCTTGGGGCCCCCATCGGCACCGGGGACCTCAATAATGAGGCCCCCGGTTACCGCCCTCTTCCAATGGAGGGCCCCGATGCCAAGGGCGTCTAAATCGACGCCCTGGCGGGCCCTCCTAATGGCCTCCTCATACGAGGCCTCGCTCCCCTCCGGGACAGTCACGGTGACTGCCGCGGAGCGTGGCGGGGCCCTGACCTTGGCCGCTGAATTCCCGCCCTTCTGGGCGGGGACAGCGGCCCTCTTTTTCGGGGCGCCAGCCGAGACGGCTGCCGCCACCTGAGCCGCGGCCTTAGCAGCGGCCTTGGCCGCGGAGATTGCCCGCCTCCCGACCACCTCCGCCCAGGTTCCCGGCTTAGCCGGGGTACCCGGTGCAGGCGCAGGTGACGGGGCCGGGCGGGCGACCGAAGGCTGGGGAGCTTCCCCAGCTTTCTTCCCCTTCTTCTTCTTCTTCTTCTTCTTCTTATTCCCTGCCCCTCCCGGCACTGGGGCAGGGGCAGGGGCAGGCGTCGGCGGAGCAGGCGCAGGGGCGGGCCGCGGCGGCGCCGGAGGGGCCGGCGGCGGCGGCCGGGGGTCCCCACGGGCACCATGCCCGGTCACCCTGCGCAGCTCCCTCCGCATCTCCTCGCGGAGGGACCTGAGGCCCTCTTCCATGAGGGCCCGCATCTAGGCCATAAGGTCCAGCTGCGTCGCCGGGGTCGCGGTGACCTCGCCGACCACCGGGGTGGAGACTTGCGGCAGGGGGGGAGCGTCCCGCAACCGCTTCATCACCATCAGCCCCCCCCCTGATGGCCCCAAGCGAGTCGCGGGTCTCCAGCAGCTCCCTCCTGAGAGCCGCATTCTCCAGCCGCAGAGCGGCGTCCCCAGCGTCCGCCCGGGAGACAGGAGCGCGGGAGTCGGCAGGGGGTCCAACCTGGACGCCCCTGCGTTCCAACTCCCTCGCTGCCGCCTTAATGTCCGCGGAGGCCTCGCGGATCCCCTCAAGGTGTGTACCCTTGAGGTTCCGGCTGGCCTCCGCGAGCTCCCGGGCAATGTCCGACTGTTCGGCGATAAAACCAGACAGTTCCCCGGGGAGCATACTCCTAATCTCCGGGCGGACAGCGTCCTCCAGCCGCTCCCGTTTGCCGACTGACGGAGTCGGCGATGTCCTGCCCGGAGTTGGCGGCAGCGAGCGTTTCACGCCCGCGACGCTGGGGATGGGGGGCGCCGACTGTGTCGATGTGTCCGACAGTCGGTCCGCCGACCCGCTGCGACGACCACGTCCCCTCACTCCCCTCTCCGGTCGGAGAAAGGGCCGGTCCCCAATAGCTGGGGTCCGGCTCCTCTCCTCCTGGGACAGGTCCAGGACCGTCCCAACTCCCTTCACTACCACTTTCGGGTGTGGTAACCCCTCCTTACCCTCTACAATTTTATTTAAGTTCGATTCCATAGTAAATCCCACGAATACGGCGGGAAATGAGGTCCACCCGGACAGAGCACCACTACCCGGGTAAGGCTATATACGCACTGGAGGCGCCAGGTATCCAGTGGATGGTGCGCTCGCGACTGGTGTACCCCACCAGCCACGCCCCGTTACCAGGGCGTACCCTCTCACCGCGCACCTAAGCTTAGGGTTGGAGATTTTTTATAGAGGTTATCATCCTCGCGGCCCGGCCGGTTAAGGCAAGACCACCGTTCCGGTAAAACATGACCACCGGTTTACGGTATTGGGCCCTGCGGCGACCTCCCCGGTCGTTATCGCAGGACCCATTTGTCCGCGGTTTTCATCCCTCCGTGCGAGCCTTACCGGCAAGGGAGGCCCTGCCAGGATCCGAAGATCCCGCCGGCATCGCCTCACACATCATTGGGACTAATTCCCGCGGAATACCCCTCGCTCCGTTAGCAACACACAACTATGTGTGTTCCCAGGGACCACCACGAGGAGGTGGAGCGTAGAGGATTTTAGGAATATGACCGCCACCACTGTGGCATACCTAGTAGTGGATCCGAGTCACCACTACTAAGCCCATATCCCCTCGGTCCCCACCACGCGGTAACCCTAACCCTAACCCTAACCTTTTTTTTTTTTAAGGATGAGGAGGAAAATGCATTACGCACACCCCGGAATGGGGTAGTGTGGGACTCGGGTCGCACATGTTCGGCGTACCCATACCCACTAAAAACCTAACCTCACCCGGGACGGTCAATGGACCGCCCCTCTAATTCCACGCCTTTAGCCCGTGGAATGTGAAAGAATGAGGCCCCGCTGTCCGCATTTCTCTCATTCCTTCTCTTCACGGGGTTCCTCCACGCATGTTCTTGGCTCTTAATTTAATTTATTGTCTGACTCTCGGATTCATAAGTTCTTTTTTTATGTCGTTTGATTATTAGTTTCTCTTTCTTTCTCGCGTTCATACTTTTCTTTTTCTCGAATAATATAATTTATAAATTCGTTGTTTTAGACTTCTGGGGGATTTCAGTATTGAAATCTTACCGGTCAGTCTAAGATAAATGCGATAGCTAACGATCGACGAAACTCTAGGTGATCAGGCGGGACGGGTTTGAATCACGTAAGAACTGTCGGTTGTAGTGTCAATAGACGAACTGATCGATCAGCAGGTCGCGTCGATCCGCCGCGTCCGTCCCCCCGCCGCACCCGCGAGGCTCGAGCTGCTCGATCCACCCGGGGCGTCCGCGGGGAGCGACAGGCGCGGTGCGGGGCAGCAGCTTGCCGAGGCCGATCGATAGATCGATGTCGTTGTTTATTTTTCGTGTTTCGCATGCATCGTACATTGTTATAAAATTGTACGTTGTAAAACTTGTTATAATGAGATGAGGAATTATGTACAATGGAAGTGTAATGAAATAAATCTCTAACATTCGTCTATATGTTTCCAATTATCAGGGTTATGAATCATTAGGTCCATGAAATCACTCACGACTAATGTCGCACCTATTTTCTTTTCCAGATCTTCGCGCTTCTCGGACCATTGGGGGCAGAACACCAGCGTATGCTCCGGGTCATCACGAGTGCCTTGGCACCACCAACATTCATCTGATTCTGCTTTCTGTATTCGGTGGAGAAATGATTTAAAGACTCCATGTCCAGTCAATATTTGTGTCAACCGGAAGTTGATTTGCCCAAATTGGTTGCCCTTTACATTCCGCTCGTGCCACCGTCGTGGAGACGGAATCAATTTTCTTGTCCATTCTGATTCTTTTGTTTTATTTTGCCATTGATTATGCCAATTATTCCAAGTTCTAGTTTTAATATTTTCTTTTTCTAATTTCAGATTTTCTTCTTTCCAGTTTATTAGATCTTCATCATCAGTCTCCAGGATCTTGTACCTTTGGATGTCTTCGTACAACTGCGTTCTTTCTTCTAAGGTAACTTCGATTGGGAGAATACCGGTTATTACACATAATGCAAGACGGCCCGCCGATCTATAGCTACTCGCTACCCTGCTTAAGCCCATGCGTTGAACTTGCGCTAACTTTTTCCGATTTCTATTATATTGGAGAGCTTTTGGCGCCCAAATTGGGCTTGCATAACCAAGGATCGAATTTATAATATTATAGTATAATTTTCTATCGGAATAAGTGGGTCCTCCACTGTTTCTCAGGAGCCTTGATAATTCAACCATTACAGCACTCGCATGTCCTGTAGTCTTGTCTACGTGTGCAAAATAGTTATTATATCTGTTTAGTAAAACTCCTAAATATTTAATATTTTCGCTCGGTTTAATATCTGTTCCCAGAATATTAATTTGAAAATCTGAGGGTATTACTTTCTTATTATAACAGATAAATTTCGTTTTATGAGGCGCCATTTCTAATCCTTTATCTTTTAGCCAAGGAGCAATTTTATTATTAATAGCTGTTTCCAAATGTTCGAGCAATCAGCTGTTCGGTGCCGCTGTGCGTCCGCACGCACACACGGCAAATTAGCGACTGCCGAACTTTGTTTGTATCGAGGACTCGGCCGTCGTCGCGGTTCGTCTCTCTCTCTCCCCGCACACTTCGGGCGGACCGAGTAGTTCGGGGTGCGCGGCGAGGGGAGAGAGCCCCGTCAATATACACGGCAATCCGTCGAGCCCTCGCTCTCTTTTCCGAGAATCGCAGTGACGGTGATAATAAATCAGTTAGCTCTCCCACAAATTCCGACTTTATTTCTTGAACATTTCGCGATCGTAAGTTAAAGGTTCCAACGTTACGGAACCCAACGAAGATCCAAAACACCAAATCTTTTTTAATTTTGTATAATCATCGGCGTACGCGATTACTTTAACTGAATCACCAAAATATAAATTTAGTAATTCATCATAAATGAGGTTCCATATTATGGGTGATAAAACGGATCCTTGCGGGACCCCTTTTTCCGCGCTTACTTTGATCCATTTTTCGGCTGCCTTAAATTCGATGAATCTATTTTTAAAATATAGTTGAATTAAACCTTGCATATGTTCCGAAAATCCTCTTTTTTTCAAAATTTGGAATATGTTATTCCACGAGAGGCTGTTAAAAGCATTGCGCACGTCTAAACTTATCAGAATACCAAAATTTCCTTTTTGATTGTTAAAGGTAATATGATCCGTAAGAACTCTCAATGCATCCAGGGTCGACCTGCCTTTGCAAAAACCATACTGATTGCAGTGAAACGCTGGATTGCCTAAATGTTCATAAATTATTTTTTCTAGGACTCTTTCCATAATTTTATTGATGCTATCCCCAATACAGATTGGCCGAAAGTTGGAGGGAGCCATAGAATCCTCAGAGGATTTCCGCAAAAGGATAACCCTGGCTCTCCTCCATCTCCTGGGAATGTAATGTAAGTCCAAGCAGCCATTGAATATTTTGGTAAAATTAATTAAGTCGTTTTTTATAATAAATTTGATTACTCCCGGAGGAACCTTGTCTAAGCCGACAGCTTTGTTAGTCTCTAGTTCATGAGCGATATCCCATAATTCGCTTCTTGTGACATTCACACTATTTTTTGTTTTATCAATAATATCATATCTAATTGGAGCTGACTCTCGAGGGAAAAGTACTTGTAAAATTTCTCTTGCCTCGTTAGATTCAATAGTAGGAGGTGGTAGTTTACTTTTATATTTATTCCGAATCACCTGAAACGGGCGTCCCCAGATGTCCTTTTCAAGTAGTGCAATATAATCCTTCCACATATCTTTCTTACTATCATTAATTTTGAACATATATATCATTTATTGATTCCCCTCGGGGTTACAATCTTGATTCACACCTCCTTTCCCCCGCCCTTAACCTGCTCTTAACCCTAGTCTTATCCTACTTAATCTACTTAACTTAACTTAAACTTAACTTAAACTATTTACAATATATACACGCCTGAGAGAGAGAGAGAGAGCGCTATCTTACATCTAGAAACACACCTCATACTTGTTTTCCCACTCCCACACAAACATACCTCTCTGCTCCCCCCTTCCCTACCCTCACACATCCTGGACCCCCTCTTCCGGTTGCTCTCCCACTATCATTTCACCTTCCTCTCCCATTCACTCCTTTTCTATTCGCTCCCCGTCCCACTCACCCACGCGTCCTTTCTCTCCACTCATCCACTCTCCTCATCCAATCCGCCCCCTCGCCTTCATCTCCCAATATTTCCCCCGCCATCTCCTGCCAGCCCCTTCCCTCATCTCCTCTCATACAGCCCTCCCACACGTGCTCCCATGTCTCCTTCTCCCACCCGCAGACCCTGCACTTTCTCTCCCCCCCCCAACCAATATTTCCCGCCCCTTATCTCACTTCCTAATCGGAGGAAGAAATATATAGAGGAAAGGGGGAATAGAAGAATGTTAGAGGAGGGAGATAAGGAAGAGAGGGAAGAAGAGTGGGGAAGGATAGAGAAAAGAGAGAAAGAGAAAGAGGAAGAGGAAAACTGGAAGAGGGTAATGGAGTCTAGGTATAATATATGGTATAAAGAGATAAGGACAAAGGAAAGACCCGAATACCTAGAAAAAGGATCAAAAGAAGGATAGCAAGGTACAGGCTGGGGAATGAAATGAGGGGAGGAAGGTACTGGGGGGAAGAGGAGGTGAGACGGTGCAGAAGGTGCGGGTACGAAGAAGAGACGTGGGAACACGTGTTGGAAAGCTTACTTAGATATTTTAGCGGGATCTCAGCAACCGCCAATTGGGTGCCCATTTTGGTCGTTCGCAGAACTTTCACTTTTATATCTTCTTCGCGAATATCCAGGTTTTTAATTAAAGCTGTAATTATTTTCTCTTTTCCAACCCATGGGTCCAAGTCTCTCAATTCAAGGTCAAACATCTTTTGTAGGATCTTGACCTCCTGGTCCTTATCTTTCAGCGACGTGTCCAGTTTCGCTTTTAGCTCTTCTAAATTACTATTTTCTTCTAGCTCAATCAACATCTGTCCTGTACGTGTTCTTCTTACTCTACGAACCGCTTCTGAGTTTTCTATGTTCTCGCTAATTGTAGTATACATTTCCATGTAATCTTCCTTTCTCTTCATTTTAATGACAATTGCGTCCGGACGTAAAACAGTCCATTTTGGACGCACTGTCTTCTTAGATTTTAACTGTCGCTAAAACTGTGACCAGCTCCCTTGACCCTATCCATCGTCGTATCCAAATTCATGTCCATTTGCGAGGTCCCGGTCTCTCCTGCATCCTTATCAGCCATCTCAACTTCCTTTATTATGTCCGATTCTTTAGATTCTAGTGGTGTATTCATTTTTTCATTACGGCCTTGGTTACTATCTCACCGAAGTGAGACCTCACTCATCAGCCAAATTCTTGAGAAAAAACAGTAACTCAAACCGTCCAATTGGATCCCGGCTATCCATTGACGAGCCCTAATCACGGTCCCGGTCCGGGCTCAGACCGGCGGTGACCCCACCCTTCCCCACGCCCATGCGCGAGCCCGCGCGTACGAATACGCACAACCACGCGCACATGCGGTGCGCGCTAGTGGCCAATGCACCCATTGACCCACCGAAGTGCAATGGTGCTGCCTTCACCGCGCGCAAAAGTTTGGCAGATAAGGTCCATTTTTTATAGAGGTCGGACATCCTCATAGGCCAGCCAATCAAGGCAAGCCCCCCGTTCCGGTAAAACATGACCACCGGCTTACGGTATTGGGTCCTGGACAAACCTTGTGGCTAGATCTATGCGTCCAGGACACTTTGCACCCTGTTCCGAACAATGCAGATCTCTCAATGATCTGAGAGAGTTCTGAAAGTTCTCTAAGATCGTGTAAAGAAATAGAGAAGCCGACGGATCGGGAATAGCTATACGGGTTAAGGAACGCACGTAAAGAAAAACACCGATGGTCGATTGAACAGAACAGACTGCCACGATCGACCGTTGTCTCGATCGCTCCTGCCTCCCGTTCCCCGCGCGGCTCGCGAGGTCCACCAAGCTGCTCGATCCACCCGGTGGCTCGCGGGACGCGGGGTGCGACGCAGGGGCGACGTCGCGCACGCGCCGTCGATCTAGTCGTTAGTGCCGATTTATTGGAAATATGTACATACGGTTCTGTCAGATAATATTAAAGTCGTGTTTACATGAGTGCACATAGAAATATGTTTGTCTGAATTGCGTATCTTTATTGGCGGCTGAACCCCTCTTCGCGTAAATCCCGAACACACCCCTTGCTCCGTTTGCACACGCCGAGGCGTGACTCAGGAACCACCACGAGGAGGTGGAGCAAGAGGAATTTAGGTTCTGGACCACCGCCACTGCGGTATATCCTCCAGTGGATCCGAGTCACCACTAGAGGATCCCAGAACCCTCGGGTTTCCACCCTAACCCTATTTTTTTTTGCGAGGAGGTAATCTCGTTACGGATACCCGAACCCCCCCGGGGGGGATGGTCCGGGTTATGTGGGACTCCTCGGCTGGTTGGTGCAACGCCGAGTATACCGACTAACTCCTCCCCGTCCGTCCCTAGACTCCTGGGGGCACCCGTGCTCTGCGCGCGCATGTCAATCCGGTGTGCCCCCGCCTTAGCATACCACCCAGGGGGGGGGGGGGACGCGGCCCCCTCCCGTACCTACTCTATCCGAAGGCACCACGCAACGGACGACGTGGCGCCTTCCCCCCCTGTTAGGCCGCCCGATGAGCTTCCGGGCCCCCGCCCGAGATGCCCGGCGGCCTCCGGGGACGCCGTTGGTGACCGAGTGTAAGGGGATATCCGATCCCCCGCCTCGAGATCATCAAGGGCGTCCCCGCTCGCGTCAGAGGCGTCGCTACGGGGGTACGCCCCCGGGACGTACCCTGCGCCGCCTCACCCCTTCGGCCGGGATCGTCATTACGCTCCCGATCCCGTTCCGCAGCCTCCTTCCGCAGCATAACCCGCTCGCAGAAGGAGGCGAACCCCCTCCGCGCCTCCTCGCCACCGGCTGCCGCAGCGACGACAGCCGGGAGCGAGAGGTCGTGGCCCACCGCGCGCCGCAGTGGTGACACGCCTCCTCGGTCTCCCTCCCGATGCGACACAGGTAGTCGCCGAAGCACCCGTGCCCGGTCATCACCTGCGTCACACGGTAGGAGACCCTATGCCCCATCCATCCCCTGTTCCATTGATCGAACACCGGGAGGATGGCCCGAACGGCCCGCCTCTCGCCCTCCCTCGTCCCGGGAAGGCTATGGCGCCACTCCCGGGCTGCGTGCCGCCGAGCATGTCGCCTGAGCTCATCCACCATGAGCCGCGCCTGATCCGGGGCCACCCCCCGGAGCCAGAGTTCCATCCTCTGTGGAATCGCGATCGTACGCAAGATTCCACAGCAACGGGCCCAACACCGAGCCCTGCGGAACCCCGCGCACGACGCCCCTGCGCACCATCCCGTACCGGCCGGGATACTCTATACCCCTGTCGGAGAGATAGTCCCCGATCACCCTTCTGAGATACAGAGGCACCCGGTGGAAGACCAGGGCCTCCATTATCCGATCCCAGGGGACGGTGTTGAACGCGTTAGCGATATCCAAGGATATCGCCAACGCAACACCGCCCCCCCCCCTCGTACAGGCCTCCGAGAGAGCCCTCACATGCCGAATAGCGTCGACGGTGGAGAGACCCTCCCGGAAGCCGAATTGAACCCCGCTCAGATCGGGGACCCCTCCCGCCGACAGGTGCCGGACGAGGCGTCCAACGAGTACGCGCTCGAACAACTTCCCCGCCTCGTCCAGCAGACACATTGGCCGGTACCCTGAGGGCGAGTCCCGGGACTTGCCCCCCTTCGGAAGGAGGACCAACCTGCCCAGCTTCCACTCCGTGGGGAACACCCCCTCCCTCAGACAGCCGTTATACAGCTGCCGGAGTTCGGCGGCGAGTCCCCCCTCCAGGGCCAAGACCAATGCGCGGCCCGGCACCCCGTCCGGGCCCGGGGCCTTGCGGCCCACCCGCCTCGCCCTGGCCATCGCCTCACCCAGCTCGCCGGCCGACACCTCCCACTCTGCGGACCAGGAGAGAGGCTCCTGTTCCCAATGGGAGCGGCGCAGTTGTCCCCCCTCTCGCGGGAAGAGGGACGCCACCACTCCCTCGAGCAGGTGGGGGTCCATCGACTCCGTCACCGGAGGCGCCCACGCGCGCAGCTTGTTCATGACAAGCTTGTACGGGCGCCCCCATGGATCGGAGTCCACCATGCCGACGAGCTCCGACCACGCGTCGGCCTTGGCCCGCGCGATAGCCCTGCGGAGAACCCCGAGCGCGGCTCGGTACTCCCCGCCGAGCCTCGCCGACGCCTCCTCGTCGTCGCGCCTCCTACGCGCTCGGCCGTACCGGCGCCGCGCGGCATTGCAGGCACGCCGGAGCTCCGCAATGCCGGCGGACCACCAGTACGCCGCCCTCCTGGGGGCGAACCGGCTGCGGGGCATGGCGGTGTCGCACACCGCCGTCATTACCTCCCGCAGCCGCCTCGCCCCTTGCGCAGGCGCCAACTCGGACAGAGCCAGCCCCGCCCATGTCGCCGCGGCCACCGCGGCCCCGAACGCGTCCGCGTCCAGCCGCTTCAAGGCCCATCGCGGCCGTCGGTCCCCCCGGCCCGGCCGGGAATCCCGCGCGTGGAGGGTGGGCCACACGTCCATGACGATGGGCGTATGGTCTGACGCAATCTCAATCTCCTCGGCCACCCTCCATCCCGACACCCGGCGCACGGCCGAGGGAGTCCCCCATGTCAGGTCGACAATCGAGACCCCCTGCGGACGCACGCACGTCGGCGTGGATCCCCGGTTAATCAACCGGAGATCCAGGCCGGCCGCCCAGGTTAACACCTCGCTACCCCTAGTGGTCGTCCTGGGACTCCCCCACGATACCGCGTGGGCATTGAAGTCTCCCAAAACGAGAACCGGGCGGGCGCTGCACCGCGCGATGCAGCTGTTCAGCCCGCCCAGGAACCCCCGAAATTGATCGAGGCCACAGCTCGGCGAGATGTAGATCCCGACAACCGCGATGTCCCCCCATTGCACCGCCACGAATTCCTCGCCCCGCTCCAGAAGGGAGACCGACGGGGTCCCGGGGCGGCTTCCCGCCACTATTACTACGGAGCCGATCTCGTCCCCCACCCAGAAGGGGTGTTCGGGGACGGCGTACGGCTCCGCCGCAACTGCCAGCCCAGCCCCCCACTCGCGCACGGCTTGGACAAACAAGTCCTGTGCCGCGCGCGAGTGGTTGAGGTTCGCCTGCAGAACCGGAGTAGGATTAAAAGTACCTACTCTAACATGGGCTCTGCAGACTCCCCTCCCTGGGAGGGCTGGGCCGCCGGCGCCGTCTGCGGCCGCTGCGCGGATGCAGCCCCAGACGCGCCCTTCTCTTTCGTCGCCGCGCGGCCCCTCTTGGGAGCCGGGGCAGACGCTTTGGCCCCGAATCTATGGCCCGATGGTCTCCCCAGGTCCGCGCAGAGCGGACACCTGGGGGCGGCCTTACAGGCCGAAGCCCGGTGCTCCGCCGCCCCGCAGCGGTAGCACAACGCGCTTCTGTCGACCGCGCTCTTGCATGTCGCCCGCGTGTGCCCCGTCTCCAAACAACGGAAGCATTGGAGGGACCGCTCCCTCAGCGCCTCGACGCGGGCCGAGGACCAGCCGACCAGCAGCCGGCCTCCCGCCAACACTTTCTTGACGGCCGCGAGGGGGCCCTGGGCCCGACAGGAGCCCAGAGCCTGCTCCGAGGCGGGTCTGCGGATCTCGCCGACCCGGAACTCCGCCGCGGAACACCCCCCCGCCGCCGCCAGCGCCGTCGCTACGTCCCCGGACGACACCGAGTCGTCCAGGCCCGCCACGCGCACCTCGCCGCGCTTGACCGCCTGGGAGACCTTAACCCCGGTCCCCCCAAGCGCCTCGGCGATCCTCCCGGAGAGGGCCCGTGCCTTCTCCTGGCACCCCGTGCCCCTGACCTCCAGGAGGATCCCGCCGATTTTCGACCGCCTGGGAAGCACCCCCGACTCGATCCCGATAGCCTTGAGGTCCACCCTCTCTTTTGCCCTGTCCATCACCTCCGAATAAGTGAGCTTGCAGCTCTCGGGGATGGTGATGGCCACTGCTCCCGTTCTGGGGGTGCGTCCCAGGCCACCGTCCCTCCCGACGGCGGGCTTCGCCGCGCTCGCGCCGCCCTGCACTCGTGCGCCGCCCGCCGCCCTCGGCTCCCTCGCAGCCTGCAGCCGTGAAGCGGCGGCAGCTGCCTCGGCCGCGGCTGCTCTCGCCGCAGCCTCCTCCGCGGCCATCTTCTTCTTGGCCCTCTTCGCCGCCTTGCTCGTCACCTCCATCCACGAGGCCGGGACGACCGGTGGCGGAATGGCAACGGGGGGCACCACCCTCACGTTGGACACGACCACCGGTCCAGTCCCCTTGGTGACAGACGTCGCCGGCAGAGAAGCCACCGGCGTCGCCTCGCGCGCCGACTTACCCTTCGCCCGGAGGGCCGGGGCCAACCCGGCCAGAATCGTCCGGAACCGCTCCTCCATCCGGGCCTCTAGCTCCCGGTTCCTGGCCGTTATCAGCGCGCCGACCCGGAGAAGCAGGGCTTCGGAGTCCAAAACTCCCGCTCCCTCCCCCGACGACCCCATCGCCTCCGTCCCCCGCGTACGGACCCCCGCTGTCGAGGAGGCGGGGGGCGCTTCCCCTATTGGCGCATGTCCCGCCCGGCGACCGCTGTCGGTGCTCGCCCGCCGCCCGGCCTCCATTGACCGGAGCCTCGCCCGGAGGTCACCCGCCTCCTTCGCGAGGGCCGCGTTCTGCTCGCGGAGGCGGGCCACCTCCTGGCTCCCCTGCCACGCCATCCCGGTAAAGCACCGCTGCATCAAGGTGGTGCAGTGGGCCCTGGCGACTGCAGAACAATCCCGCAAGTCTTTAGCCAGGTCCCCCTTGAGGCCCTTTGAGACGGTGGAGACTCTCTCCACCCTCAACATCGCCTCCTCCACCTCCCCTACTAGCTGCGCTGTCGGCATCCTCCCACCAAGCTCGATGAGGTCATCGACCCCCCTCGTCTGACTCCTCTCGGCGCGGCCGCCGAGGGCCAGATCCATGATGGGCGTCCCCGACGAGCCCTCCCCGGGGTCCGTCCGCGACACCGACCCGCCGCGGGTGTGCTGCCCCCCCTTTAACCGGGCACGCTTGGGGTCAGAGACCCCAGATGTCGCGCCCCGCTTCTCCGCGCCCCCGCGCGTCATGATCGAGCCGACGGAGCTCGAGATGGAGATGATTGTTTCATCCCCATCCGAGTCCTCGTCCGCGATGACCACGACCGCGTACTCCCCGGCAGTAATCGCTGCCATCCCCTCCCCGGCAGTGACCGCTGCCGTCTCTTCCCCCGCCGTAGCTGCTGCCGTATCGGCAGCCTCCCCCACAACATCAAGGTTTTTATTGTACGATTCCATATCTGGTCCCACGAGATTGGCAGGAAAAAACACGTCCGCCCGGGCAGAGCCTCCTTGCCCGGGTAAGGCTAATTTCAACTGGAGTTCGCCAGGTATCCAGAGATGGTGCGCTAGTGGCTGATGTACCCCACCAGCCGCGCCCTGTAGCCAGGGCGTACCCCCTCACCGCGCACCTAAGCTTAGGGCATTAGGGATTTTTTATAGAGGTTATCATCCTCGCGGCCCGGCCGATTAAGGCAAGACCACCGTTCCGGTAAAACATGACCACCGGTTTACGGCAAGGGCCCTGCGGCGACCTCCCCGGTCGTTATCGCAGGACCCATTCCGCGGTTTTTCATCCCTCCGTGTGAGCCTTACCGGCAAGGGAGGCCCTGCCAGGATCAGAAGATCCCGACGGCATCGCCTCATACATCATTGCGACTACTTCCCGCGGAATACCCCTCGCTCCGTTAGCAACACACAACTATGTGTGTTCCCAGGGACCACCACGAGGAGGTGGAGCGTAGAGGATTTTAGGGATATGACCGCCACCACTGTGGCATACCTAGTAGTGGATCCGAGTCACCACTACTAAGCCCATATCCCCTCGGTCCCCACCCTAACCCTAACCCTAACCATAACACTATCCCGTCCTCAAGCCTGGCCGGAGTCCCCCTGATCCCTATGCCGTCCTCAAGCCTTGCCGGAGTCCCCCTGATCCCTATACGGTCCTCAAGCTTGGCCGACGCCCCCCTGATCCCTATCTCGTCCTCAAGCCTGGCCGGAGTCCCCCCGAGCCCTATCCCGTCTCCATGCCAGGCCCACGTCCCCCCGATCCCTATCCCGTCCTCAAGCCTGGCCCACGTCCCTCCGATCCCTATCCTGTCCTTAAGCTTGGCCCACGTCCCCCTGATCCCTATACCGTCCTCAAGCTTGCCCGGAGTCCCCCTGATCCCTATCCCGTCCCCAAGCCTGGCCGGAGCCCCCCTGATCCCTATCCCGTCCTCAAGCCTGGTTGGAGTCCCCCTGATCCATATCCCGTCCTCAATCCTGGCCGGAGTCCTCATGATCCCTATCCCGTCCCCAAGCCCGGCAAACGTCCCCCTGATCCCTACCCCGTCCGCAAGCCCGGCCAACGCCTCCCCGATCCCTATCCGTCCTCAATCCTGGCCGGAGCCCCCCTGATCCCTATCCCGTCCTCAAGCCTGGTTGGAGTCCCCCTGATCCCTATCCCGTCCTCAAGCCTGGCCGGCGTCCCTCTGATCCCTATCCAGTCCTCAAACCTGGCCGCAGTCCCCCGATCCCTACCCGTCCTCCTGCCTGGCCGGAGTCCCCCTGATCCCTATCCTGTCGTGAAGACCAGCCCACGTTCCCCTGATCCCTGTCCCGTCCTCAATCCTGGCTGGAGTCCCCCTGATCCCTATCCCGTCCTCAAGCCTGGCCGGAGTCCCCCTGATCCTATCCCGTCCGGAAGCCTGGCCGGAGTCCCCCTGATCCCTGTCCCGTCGTCAAGCCAGGCCCACGTCCTCCCGATCCCTATACCGTCCTCAATCCTGGCCGGAGTCCCACTGATCCCTATCCCGTCTTCATGCCCGGCCGGAGTCAGCCTGATCCCTATCCCGTCCTCAAGCTTGGCCAGAGTCCCCCTGATCCCTATCCCGTCCACAGGCCTGGCCAGAGTCCCCCATTGATCCCTATCCCGTCGTCAAGCCCGGTCCACGCCCCCCCGATCCCTATCCCATCCTCAAGCCTGGCCGGAGTCTCCCTGATCAATATCCCGTCCTCAAGCCTGGCCCACGTCCCTCTGATCCCTATCCCGTCCTCAAACCTGGCCGGAGTCCCCCTGATCACTATCCAGTCCTCAAGCCCGGCCCACGTCCCCCTGATCCCTACCCCGTCCTCAATCCTGGCCGGAGTCCCCCCGATCCATATCCCGTCCTCAAGCCTGGCCGGAGTCCCCCTAATCCCTATCCCGTCCTCAAGCCTGGCCGGAGTCACCCTGATCCCTATCCCGTCCTGAAGCCTGGCCGGAGTCCCCCCGATCCGCATCCCGTCCTCACGCCGGGCCGGAGTCCCCCTGATCCCTATCCCGCCTTCAATCCTGGCCGTAGTCCCCCGGATCCCTATCCCGTCGGCAAGCCCGGCCCACGTTCCCCTGATCCCTATCCCGTCGAACACGAAGTTCGCGGGAGCTGATATCCGGTGGATATAATATATAATAATAATAAATTTGGCTTTGTCTCGTAGCCGCGAACTGTAACGTTTTTTAAAATTTTCCGAAGCACAATATATTTTTCTCGTAATTCAGACTAAACGAAATTTTTCCAAAATTTTTTATCCAGCTTGGTGAAAGATGCAAAAGATAGTCAAATTTAAAATGTGTGCTATTAATTATAAGACTGCTTGCGGACAACTAAAACAAACCGGTAATAATTATTACAAATTTGTTGTTGGCTCTCGCTTCCCCGGTGGCCATTACGGATAAACATAACTTAATTCGAAACGACGAAAAGTTGTTCGAAAGCTACTTCCATCAGCGCTGCGAAATTAATCGGACGAGGACGGGCGCTTTGAAGTTCAATTCCGGACAAGCAAAAGCGCCGATTGCTGTCGCTCGCGGCTTCGAAGGCGGAAACGAAGTTGAACGACGCTTTTGTTAGAACAGAAACTTTCGGAACAGAGACTTATTAAAATAACGTGGTTCGTTTAGCACCGTTGCTTCGCTCGACCATAAGTGAGCGGAGTCTTCGTGCTTTTATTGCGTATCGAAATCTACTAGCAACTTCTAAACTACAAACTCGATAGAAACTTGGTACAATTGAAACTTAAGACAATTAATTGACCGAATATAATCAAAGCCATTGATGAAAGCGGCACATGGACTTTGTTTGGGATCGAGCCTTTAATAGAAGGGTTGAAGGACCACTGTGTAGGCGGGCGCGGTTAGAGGAAAACTTTATTTTACCGGCTCGCGGTTCGTCAACACGAACGTTCTCTACACAGAAATGTATAAGTACGCAAATAAACAGTATGAATTATACCAGCTAATCTAATTATTCCCTGTAGCGAGCAGAGAATCACGATAAGATTAACCCCTTCTAAGGACGGGTCCCACGACGCACGAAGCCCTTAGAACAAAGAAAACCGAACCGAACCGAACTGCTTGCAAGCGCGTTGAAGATCGACAGCGTATTGAATCACTTCGGAGATCGGCGAGCGGTTTCCTAGCACCGCCGGAACGATGACTTGCCGAATTTGAACTCGAGCCAATAGAATTTCTATTATCGCGTCGATAATCGATCCGACGGTGACGGCCTATCACGCGGGGCGCTGAGAATCGACCCGCGATCTCGCGAAGACGAGCTAGGAAACCATTGGCCGTGCGGCGTTCGCACGTCACGCTCCGCCAATCCCAAACAGACTTATATAGATATATTATATTAAACTCTTCAAGCTGATTTAAGTGTGTGTTATGCGACGTACACCTTCCATCAATTTAAATGTCTCGTCTATTAATAATAGAAAAAATGTCAAAGGAAAACGCGATTAAATTTAAATGGATAAATATCGTGGGAAGCAAAGATGATAATCGATACCTTTTTAACGAGATATTTTTATCACCTACACATGCTTTATCACGTAATGGAGAAGGTCAAACGAACCTAATGATCTGTAATATTATGGCCTTTGTGTGTTGTACGATTCCGCGTTAAAATCGAATTGTTCCGGGTCCTCCGTTTCGGATTTTACATCGTTGTAAAATCATTGGCCACCCGTGACAACGAAACTTCCTACTCGGTCCGTGTCGGATTTCGTGTTCTCGAGCAATCCCATAAATTGTCATACGAGACAGTTAGCTGTTTCACAGCGGTGTGGTGCGCAACTTTCGAGCGCATTGTTATACGAAAGAGCCCTTTTCCGATTTTTGTCCGTCCTTCGACTAATCACGAAGAATGCTAATCCTTGAGTTGCCACATGCGAGGCTCTCGAGGATTCGAGCTGATGGCATTGGAAAAGTGGCCATAAGTCAATCCGTGCGACCCTCACTCCGTGTATCGTCCGCGAGGTACTTGAGGGTCCCATGGCCTTATGGCCCACTACACGCGGTGGCCAAGGGGTCGTAAATCCTCTTCCGCACGACGCGAGGTACGCTCGGGTTACGCTACAACCCCAAGAATCTCCGTGTCTCTGGTTTTCGTCAACGGACGAAACCCAGGGGCAATAAACTCATCTATGGGCCACTTAGGCCTTCGTCGCGCTGCTCCGGGGTCCCATAAAACGCGCATTTTGGGAACTTTCCCTTATTGACTTGAGGTGGGGACTTCCTCCTCCACCGGTGAGGGCTGTTTCAGAAGATCCTCCTCCCTCAAGTCAAATCAACGAATGGGGATGATTCTTCCCCCGAAACGGGCCCATGGCCAAGAATCGCGTCACCACGGAGGTGACGAGCAAGCGGACCTCGGGGCACCAGATACTCTTAAGATCTCTCCGAAGATACATCGAAACTTCGGCTAGACAAGTCTTTTGACAAACGTGTTACGAGAAATCGCCATCGTTCTCGCGAACTGCACGTCTCGTGTCAGAGACAAGAATATTTCAACTAACATTCACTTGTACATACAAACGTCCATTCGACTCCTGGAATTAGTTAGAAATCAGGCTTTTAGGTAACAGTAATGAAGTACACTTACACTTACGAAACATTCGATGCCCTTGAAAACTTGAAAGATGTGACCTTGACAAGAGTTTTATTTACCTTAGTATTTGTCATCTTTGTATTCTCGCTGCTATCAGCCAGCAACCAGAGAATATTACTTTTGTATTGTTTATATGAAGTACATATAGTTCCCACATAACAAAAATTACGCATTCAATTTACACATAAATAATTATAACAGCAAATTAAACGTTCGATTTATTTCTCTAATCATTTCGCAATTTTTGTGTGTACATAATCCATAATCCGTGTACACGAGCTAATAATTGAACTAATATACGACGCACTATAAACTAATGAAGCGTGCGAACTCGTCGCTCGTGCGAAATTTCAAATATCCGCAGCTTGTCAGCCGGAACGACTCTTATCTCGCACGCCGAAAATTGCTAAACACTGAATTGTTCAAATAACGCTCGATCATGCTCTCCTGGCCGTGCTATTTCATTATATTAATTAACACCGACGAACAGAGAAAGCACTAGGCGAACAAGCTTTTGGAACCGCGTCGTCAAAACCGGTCGGGCAGTTTGCATCGGTGCGACGGGAATTCGGAAGTAATTTCCATCGAATATAGCGCGGCTCGCCAACTGGGGGTCAATTACAGTCTCGATTTTGCACAAAGCAGAATTCAGTTAGGGGTAGGGGGTGAACTTTAAGCGACCGCAGTTCGCGAACGTCGCAAAATTAAGGTCTTGATAATTTGCATTTTCCCAGATGAATTCGGCAACGAAAACGGTACGAAGCGATGCGTGATACGAGAAATTTCTATGTTATCGACTGAGAAATTAACAAAAATTAATCCGTGTTCTATCGTTTTGTCTCCGACTGTATGCAACTCTCGGCCATCGAAAATTCCGCTTTAACGGGACGACTCTCAATCAAAACGTCGAAGCTTTTTCCTTCCATATGTTCGCGGGGGGGGGGGGGGGGATATGTGAATTCGCCGTCGAGAGCCGAGACTTGGGACAGTTCCGAGGAAGTTCAGTTTTCGGTAATCGAGAGCCATCGCATAAAGGTCGATGACATCTGTTCCGCCCGGTCATAATTCATCGGTGTCTTTCCGGCGACCGTACAAAGTTCTCCAACTTAGATTAGCGATTCAATTTGGCGCGGCAGTAAATCAACCCTGAAATCGTTTTTTAATCGGTACAACGTGTAACGAGTTGAACGATTCCTCCGGCCGCTTCCAGCTTCGATCCGACGTGTTTTGTCACTCAACGCTATCACGATGAATAGTGAACTCACCCTGTGACCCTTAGGAAAATTATTCCGTTGACAAACAATTTCAGCTATTTGGCGAACAACATTTGCCCGACGGAGAACTGTCTCGAGTGCAGGAAACAGGGCTCCTAAGTAAGAAATTTATTATTTTTAATTCATGAAAATTATTTTTATTATTTATGGAAATGTTTAAGGGTTCAAAATTTTGTTTAAACATTCTAATAAGACTGCAGAGCGAGGAGAATGATTATCGCACGGTTTCACCGTTAAATTCGCAGCTTGGTTTCGCGTCGTGCCTATCGCGATTTCACAAGACTCTCGAACTTTCCTTTTTCCGCTGGGAAAAAGTTACTGCCGAGAGCCCCCGCGCCCACTCCCTTAATCGGAGGGGTTTGCGCGCCGCCCAGCCCCGCGCCCAAGTAAGTCGTTATTGTTTCACCCCGTGCCGATAATTAAATTTCTTCATGGGGCTGCTCGAAACCTCATTACACTTAACCCGCTTAAACAACAATCCCTCAAGTTTGTACGCGCGTCAACAAGGGTATGTTCAACTCCTCCTCTCCTCGCGCGGTCGTCGCCGCAACGACTATTACCGAGGGGGTGATTATCGACGTCATTGTGAAACGTTCGTTTACTGGTCAGAGAAAGTTTAATTAGTTGAAAGGCGGCGGATTGCGAACAACCGCGGCGGAGTGATACGGAGAGAGTGGCGGCTGCCGTGCGATATTTTAATTTCTCGGAACATTAATTTCTCTGTTTGTGTTCTCAAAAGCGCTCGAATAGAGCTTCGATTGTCCGGGTCTCTGATTTCTGAAAGCTTTATCGTCTGAATAGTGTTCACAAAGAAACAGTTCAACCTAAAACAGGCAATGCAATTTATTGTACTGTAAATTGAATGTCATAGCGTGATTCTACATCCTCGGTTCGGTGAAAATTAAGGAAGCTGCCCGTAAAATTAATGTCAAGGTCAAATGGTCAACAATTTTTTTTTATTGCGCCTCATTCTACTCGTCACAGGGATAAATAGTGCAAAAGAAACCATGGGCCAACCGAACTTCTAAAAAATCATCCATCTGACTGACGAAAGAAAATATAAATAAAATCAGTTTCACATCGAAGAAACTTTACCATAATTTTTTAAGAGAACGATTGAGTTTTGACCGACGGTTTCTTTTGCAGGTTTCGTCCTTCTGATGAATAGAATGCGATGGTAGTGTAAACAAATTTTTCACCTTTTGACCTTGAAATTGATGTGGTGGGGATTGCGTAGGGGAGATGCGGAGTGTGTGTAGAAACAGTTACCTCTTTTTCGCGCCACCTCGATTCTTACACGCACATTCGGTCCGGGTGCAACGAGTGAGGTTCTACCATCCTTGAAATATGAGGTTTGTTCCTTGACGGCAAACAGTGATCATTGAAACTCGGCCTTTTGGGCGAGCCGCGGTGCGCGTCGCCTAAACCGACATCAAACGAAACCGTATCCACTCTCGATGTTCTGGTGTACGGTTTCCCTCGGAAAATATGCATAGCCCTCCGGGCTAGCAGGCCGGGAAAATTCAGGGCTCCGGTTTCAACTGAACAATCGTTTACACGATACGCGTACGCAACGGAACACGAGGCGCGATCGCGTTTCCCAGCCGGAACACTTTTTCGCCGGACAATTCGGGACGCGATTGTTTTATGCGTGCGACATACCTTGTCAACCAGGGGTAGGGGTTGGAAAGGGGGTGTGGGCGAGGGTCAGCATTTGCATAGGTGGTTCCAGGGGCAGGATCGAATGAACGGGAGAGCAGCCGCCAAATCGTGCGAGCCGGAATATCGTTTCTATGAGCTGTACGCTCGGGATGCCAGCAATCTGGACGCGAATTCCTTGTGGCAGGTATGTCTGCCCGTGGACCCTGGAATTCTACTTTGCGACGAAAATGCTCGAGGTGAAGATTGATATCCGACTTGGAGTGCCCCGCGGTTTCCACGAAGGGAAATTCGAAGTGTCTCGCGCGCTATTGGTCCCCCGTTGCAACCCCCGAACCACCCTCCCCCGCCGCCGCCGCCCCCCCGAAATTAATGGCGACTTCAGGCTTGAATTAATGGACGAGTGTAAGTAGTGGATTCCGGGCAGTTCTCGGTTTATTTTGCGTCGTGTTCGGGTTTTGTTTTAATTTATCGGCGTTATATACAACGGAGGCTATCACCTCCGTCCTCTCTAGCTTTAAAGTTCCGTTCCTCAGCTGCAACTAATCGGGTGAAACATTTGTGCTCGCGGTCATTTAGCATTTTTTTCAAGCGGATTTTGCTCGACTTTTCGTTGAACCTGTCTGACATTCTGATTAAATATACACAACGTGTTTCGTATCTTTCCCTGCTTGGAAAGATTCGCGGGAAACTAAAAAGAATGCTACTGAACTTGCGAGGAAATTTAACGGATTGTGTATGAAAGTGTATGTGGAATGGTATGAAAGTATGCTGAGTGAAAGTGGAGAAAGCGGACTGTATAAATGAATTGAATGGAAGGCGGATTTGCAAATAAATTAACTGTATTTTTCACACTGTTATGCTTCAGTTTGTCACAAAGATTGAAATTATATAATAAACGACTGATAAGCACGGATTTAGAATTCTGTTTCTTGTTACGTAATCGCACAGCTGACTCGGATTTCAGAAAGAGAGCGAGTAACGGTTCTCTCTCGGTTTTATTACTTCGGTCTTTCGGGAAGTTCGTCACGCGCAGATGTTTCCGGTTTTTCGTCGAGAACCTTCCAGAAGAATCGAGCCGGTTTTCCGCGAATCACGCTTGAGGGTTTTGCCCGCGCGAGCCTCGATTACAGACGCTGTTTGCCGGTGTTCTCGCGCGTGTTGCGGGCCATTCTGTGATTGGCAGCCGCGCGGTTGAGCACGGTGAGGCGTTATGGCGTTCGCGCGCCAATCTCAAACATGCCGCCCGCCTCGACTTGTCGAATGTCCGAGCATGCAAACGGTAGTGATATCAAGTGAACAAGTGCTAGTGATTGACAGTGATTTTCACGCAGTGACTTCGGGCTATAGTTTACAGCTCTGCAAGCAATTTTTGAGGTTACTCCCGTCGTCATGAGCTATGTAAATGTGTGAATTTACTGCGAGGTGGTTGGAGTGGGGGACCACGTCGGCTGGCCTCGTGAATGACTCGCGCGTGCGCTCAACGATTTTACGCGTACTACGCAGTTGTAGTCGATCTTCGCGAGTGAATGAGTTACGGTGCAACACGTGAATCGACGCGGTCATCGATCGTTCTCGTTCAACGGTAGAACGATTAGTTTGTGGATCGGTCTTACGAATTCGGACGCCGAGGTGACCACGGTGACTACCCGAGTTTTCCCGTCGCCTCCAGGATGCACTTCCTTCACTCGTGCGAGCGGCCAGCGAGCGGGTGGCGTTGATTCGTCGCTGAGAATGCACAGGCTGCCCGGCGTGAGGTTTTCCTGTGGTCGGCGCCATTTCGACCGTGTGGTGAGTCCGTGCAGGTACTCCTTTCGCCATCGCACCCAGAATTGATCCCTCATTTTGTTGATCAGCTGCCATCGAGTAAGCCGGTTGTCGTTCTGGTCCAGCAGCGACGGTTCCGGCAACGCGTTCAACGGGGAGCCTATAAGAAAATGCCCTGGAGTCAATGCTGTTAAATCAGACGGGTCATCGGAGAGAGCAGCCAGCGGCCTTGAATTCAGGCATGCTTCGACTTGTGTGAGGAGTGTGGACATCTCCTCAAATGTGAGTCTGGTTTCTCCTATCGTCCTTCTTAGATGGTGCTTGGTGGACTTGACGGCTGCCTCCCAGAGTCCACCGAAGTGGGGCGCTGCTGGTGGGTTGAAGTGCCACTGAGTGCGTAGGTTGCTCAGGTTTTCCCTTAAGCATCTGTTCTCAGGGCTGCTGGCGGTGAATAGGCGACGCAGCTCCCGGTCTGCCCCCAGGAAGTTCGTCCCACAGTCGCTGTACAGGTGCGCACAGAGACCTCGGCGGGATATGAAGCGCCGGAAAGCAGCCAGGAAAGCCTCTGACGTGTAACTGGAGACGGCCTCGAGATGGACGGCCTTGGTCACCATGCAGATGAAGACTGCGAAGAAAGCCTTGGTTGCTTTGTGCCCACGCCCTGGAGAAGTCCGCAGCCATATCGGGCCCGCATAGTCCACTCCGGTGGAATGGAATGGGCGAGCTGGAGTGACGCGGTGCTCTGGCAGTTGGCCCATCATCTGCCTGCCTGTTTCCGCCCGCCATCTCAGACACGTTACGCATTTGAGGATTGCTGATTTCACTCTTGATCGTCCCCTCGGTATCCAGAACCTCTGGCGTATGGCTCCCAGAGTTGCCTGCACTCCGCCATGCAGTGTCTTGAGATGGCTGTGAACAATGTAAAGTTGTGTAAAGGTGGATTCAGGAGGCAGGATGATTGGATGGGCTTCGTCAGGATTGAGACGCGCTTTACTCAGCCGACCCCCAACTCTAAGAATGTTGGCGCTGTCGATCTCCGCTGCTAGAGGTGAGAGCACGCTTCTTGAGGGAACGCATGCGCCTGATTTTAATAGCCTCCTTTCTTCCTTAAAGTGGGTCTGCTGCACTTGTCGGATCCAGCACTTCTCGGCCTCGTTGATTTCCTCCACCGAAAGGACTGAGGAGTCACCATGGGTGGCGGCGATATTGCTGTTCGAGACTGAAGAGAGCTTGCGTCGTTTGAGCAGCCATCGTCGACACCAAGCAGTGACCCTTAGCAGCTTGGTATAGGACGAGAACCGCATCAAGGTGTCGTTGTCCTCGATTCCCCCTTTTGCTTTGTGCGTTACCGCTACTAATTTTCTCCTTTCTTCTGGCAGGTGGTCAGGAATTTCTGCTTGGGCCTCCGTGAGCTGCTCGCTGTTTCGCAGGAAGTTCGGGCCGTTCCACCACAATGTCAGCTGCAGCAACTGTGACGGTGTGAGTCCTCGAGAGGCGGGGTCAGCTGGATTTTCAACCCCGGCTACATGATGCCATTGTGCCTCGGGAACTCGACGCTGAATGTCTGCCACTCTGTTCGCGACATAGGTTTTCCACCTGCTTGGATGTGCTCGTAACCATCCCAGAGCGACTGTCGAGTCTGACCACAAGTGTATCCGTGTGCGTGTGTATTCTAGTGTCGCAGTGGTTTTCTCTGCTAGTCGAGCGAGGAGATGTGCTGCGCAGAGTTCTAAGCGAGGTAACGAGACCTGCTTTAGAGGTGCGACCTTGCTCTTAGCGGTGACGAGTGCGACTTCCCAGTGTTCGTCCTCCCTCTTCGTCCTCAAGTAAATGACTGCTGCGTATGCTCGCTCGGAGGCGTCTGCGAAGCCATGCAATTCCCTCAGAGTGGGATGTGGACAGTGAGACAAGGGCCGAGGTACCCTCACTCTTTCGAGCAGCTTCAGTTCGTCGCAGAAAAGTGCCCAGTCTTCAGCCATGGATGCAGGAAGTGGGTCGTCCCAGTCCAGACCCAGCAGCCAAGTAGATTGAATGGCTATTTTCGCCCGTACTATGACTGGTGCTAGCCATCCCAGTGGGTCGAACAACTGCGCGGTTTTCGACACAATGCTGCGCTTGGTTGGCGATTGAGCGGTGACCTCAGCGAGGGAGTATCGAAAGTTATCCTCTCGTGGTGACCAGTGAAGACCTAACGCAGTGTGGATGCAGTCCGACCAGGTTTTCTGCTCCTCTAGTTGGTTGTGGTGCGGCGAGGACTGAGTGGTTGTGCTCTCGGAGTGACCTGCGAACACTTGAAAGCGTCGTGATGAGTCCTGGGGCAAATCGACCACGTTGGACGCCCACTTTTGGAGCGGGAAGCCGCCCGCCATGCACAGCTGCTGAAGTTGATTGGCGGTTTCCCTCAGCTCTTCCACGGTGTCGGCTCCAGTGAGGATGTCATCGACGTATGTGTCCCTCTTTATGGCCATTGCTCCGTTGGGGTAGTGCGAGCCCTCATCCTCAGCAGGTTGACGCAGTGTTCGCACAGCTAGATATGGGGCACATGAAAGACCATACGTGACAGTGTTTAGCCGGTATTCACGAACCCTTTCGCTCTCCGCCCGTCTCCAGAGGATTCGTTGTACGTCTCGATCCTCTGGATGGACTAATATCTGCCGGTACATCTTGGTGACGTCGGCTGTCACCACGTACTGGTGTTTGCGCCACCTCAGAATGACATCAGCGAGTGGTGGCAACAAATTTGGACCCGCATGGAGGGCATCGTTCAAAGAACATTGCGAAGGCTCGGACCAGGACCCGTTGAAGACGACTCTCAACTTCGTGGTGGAGCTGCTGGGCCTCAAGACTCCGTGGTGTGGCAGGTAGTGGCATTGTTGTCCTCTCCCTGTCTCTTCGGTCAGTGACATATGACCAAGCTCGGTGTACTGCTTTAGGAAGTCGTCGTATTGCTCCTTGAACTCTTTGTCCTTTCGGAACTGCAGCTCCATTCTCCTGAGTGAGTGCCACGCTGCTGTCCGGGAGCCTGAAGTGACTTTTACGTTAGTTTTAAAGGGCAGTCTCACCTGATAACGACCCTCTGAAGTGCGTGAGTGGGAGGTTTTAAAGTGCTGCTCGCACTCTTCTTCCTCAGCTGTCCACGTCGAAGCCGTGTCTTGGACGTCCTCCTGTTCCCAAAACCGCCGCACGAGTGAGCTGAGACTGTCCCCGATGCTTGCCTGATGCACCTGGGCCTGAACCGGACTGGACGCCGAGCCTGTCATCCCGGTGACGATCCATCCGAACATGGTAAGCTGAGCCACCGGCTGATTCGGAGCTCCTCTTCTCAATCCCTCTCTGATTATTGCAGGGTAGACGTCTGCCCCGAGCAGGACTTCAATGGGTGCTCTGCCCCCTGGTACTGGGTCGGCAAGCTGCAATCCTCTCAGGTGCGCCCACTCTGGTTGTGCCGTGGTCCTGGTATGAGAGTACGTTGAAAGCTTGGCAAGGATCACTGCTGAAACTGTGATCGTGTCCTCTGTCTGGCAGGCGGAAACGTTCAGCGTGACTCTGCCCCGGCTCCTTGCAAGCTGCTGCCCTCCAACTCCGTACAGGTCCACCTTTGCTTCTGCCCGAGGTAATTGTAGCCTTTGTGCTAGCCCTTCGTTGATCATTGTGATCTCGGAGCCTGAATCGATTAGCGCTCTCGCTACTTGCCGACGGCCGAAGCGATCTGTAACATTGACCAATGCTGTTGCTAACATCACCTCACCGTCTTTGTTGCAGCAGCTCTGCGCATGGTGGATAGCCCTTCCGGCAGTGGAGACGCCCTTGCATGCATCATGGAGTGTCGTGTGGTGACGTTCGCCGCAGGTGTAGCAACCTTTCTTCGATGGACAGCTCTCCGTGGTGTGCTTGCCGAGACAGTTTCTGCACAGCTGATGTTTCTCGACAGTAGCTTTCCGCTCCTCCGCAGAACTTTCTTTGTATGATGAGCAATGCATGAGATAATGATCTTTTGAACAGATCACGCATACAATTTGTTGCCCTTTCCTTGCATGGTTGACGCGGGCCATGCTTGTTGCTGGTTTCGCTTTGCTGACACCTTGGCTTGATTGGAATTTGCTCGGTCTGGAATGGCTGGAACCTGAGGACGCTGAGCTCGGAGATGCCTGCATCATCTGGAGTCGCTTTATCATGAAGTCCTTCAGGGTTGCACAGGAAGGAGGCTCGCTGCTGACCGTAACGCTCTCCTCCCATTTTTCTCTGGTCGTGGGGTCGAACAAATTCACAATCGAGTGAACGAACCAATCTGCGGTTTGATCCACAGGTCTGCCTAGTCCGTCCAGGGTGTTGATGACGGTGGATACTCCTTTCTGGATCTGGGTCATTTCTCGCACCGTGCTTTCTCTCATCCGTGGCAGAGCCGCCAACTTGTCAAGGCAGGATCGGACGAGAATGCGCTTGTTTTCGAAATGCTCCAGAAGGATATCCCACGCCTTTCTGTAATTTCCGTTCGTGGTCGGAAGGTCCTTGACGAGATCGGCTGCTTGATCCCGAAGAGCACCCTTCAGGTAATGGAGCTTGTCGACGTCGCTCATTCCCCTTTTCTGGTCGATCATCGAAACGAATCGGTCTTTGAACGACGGCCATTCGACGTATTCTCCGTTGAATTGCGGCAACGGCATCCGTGGGAGAGAAGATGACCCTGACTTCGAATCTTCCTCGTCTGGATTTGGCTCGGTCGCCTTTTCGCTGCTCTTTCTGAGTTGATTCGCGAGCTCGCGCAGCCGGCTTTTTTGTATGAGGTAGGTTTCTTCTACCGATTCGGCCATGCCCGACTTTTCATATTCGCTGTCCTTGCTTGCAGCTTTGTGTCCGTACATTAGCACGTCATGATTTTGCTGAAACTTTACCCAGTAATCTTCAAGCAGTTCCAGCCTGGTCTCAACGTCGCTGATGGTGATCTTTGTTTGCGCGACGGATTTCTTGAAGTTGTCCATGAGGCGAGCAATTTTCCCTCCGATGGTTTTCTGCTTGTGGAGGAGGTGGTTTGCTGAGAGCTCCATTTTAGTTGCGGCTGATTCGCTTGATGGAGTTCACTCACGGATGCACTGGACTCACCCTTAACTCGATTTAATATTGCAAATCCTGGAGAGGTATCGGCCAGACACGTGGAAAGGATCCGGCTCGAAGGACCAGAAATGTTTCGTATCTTTCCCTGCTTGGAAAGATTCGCGGGAAACTAAAAAGAATGCTACTGAACTTGCGAGGAAATTTAACGGATTGTGTATGAAAGTGTATGTGGAATGGTATGAAAGTATGCTGAGTGAAAGTGGAGAAAGCGGACTGTATAAATGAATTGAATGGAAGGCGGATTTGCAAATAAATTAACTGTATTTTTCACACTGTTATGCTTCAGTTTGTCACAAAGATTGAAATTATATAATAAACGACTGATAAGCACGGATTTAGAATTCTGTTTCTTGTTACGTAATCGCACAGCTGACTCGGATTTCAGAAAGAGAGCGAGTAACGGTTCTCTCTCGGTTTTATTACTTCGGTCTTTCGGGAAGTTCGTCACGCGCAGATGTTTCCGGTTTTTCGTCGAGAACCTTCCAGAAGAATCGAGCCGGTTTTCCGCGAATCACGCTTGAGGGTTTTGCCCGCGCGAGCCTCGATTACAGACGCTGTTTGCCGGTGTTCTCGCGCGTGTTGCGGGCCATTCTGTGATTGGCAGCCGCGCGGTTGAGCACGGTGAGGCGTTATGGCGTTCGCGCGCCAATCTCAAACACAACGCTTGATAGAAAAATTGGTAAATAATACTTACGTTGCACAGAAACTTATGGATAATATAACAAGAGTAATTATAACTTGAATGGACGAGATTCAGCAGGTTTAATAGTCGTCGTTTCACCTCTAACTCTGCAAAAATCCTGCAAAAGCTACGAGCGGCAAAAGTTACATATAAAATTGATGCTCGTTGAAGTTTAACGAGTGCAAACAAGTTGAAAACAGCTACCGTAAAGCATATGTACCCTCCTCGCTAGCACAGAAAAAGTATTTCAACGTCAAAGGGTGCGTACCAACTGAAAGAAATAGCATTAAGTGCGTTAGGGGTTTACATACCTTTTGAGGGACAAGAAATATACAGCAATTTCTTTCATATATATTAGTGGGAGATATGTTTCTCTGGGAGATTAACTATATTTAAGCAGTATTTGCAGAAAAATTCAGCTAAATATTTTTTATTCCTTATTTTTGGGATTCTTAGTTACATTAATTTTAAGACAAATTCGAGGTTAGGCTCGTGACGCAAAAATCCGCAGAAAAATAGATTTTTCTTCTTCCACCAAAGGCACGCTGCCCTTTAAAGCTCCGACCGTGCCCAGAAACAGTTTCCACGGTGTGGGGGTGCTCTCCCTCTTCCAATATCAACCCTCGGTCTCGTCTGGAGGCGGAAAAAGCCCGGGTCCAGGCGCGCGAAGGCAGCAAGCTTGAAAAAACGACCACGAAAACGTCAGCGCCGCAGAAAAGAAGGCAGGCGCGAAAATTGGAAAAAGAACAATGAGGGTGGAGGGGTGACGGTGGCGCTCGGACGTGAACCGGGAAGGGTTGCTCGGCTGCGGAAGAGGGTTGAACGCTCTCGGCAGCCGGCTGAGGGACACGAAATTGTAAGAAAGGAATACCCCGGGAACACCGGGAATATCACTTGGCACCCTCGACGGCCTCGTGTAAATAAGGGATGGAAGTTGCGACGCGCGCATAACAAAACGCGCGGATAAATTAGAGGATTCGCCGTAGCAGACGTCGCGTTGTCGTCGGGTCTCTCGCACGCGTCGCCTCCCGTTTCCGGCGTCGAATGGGCCAAAACCCTTCGTTCCCGAGCAACAACCCTAAGTGAGCCGTGGGCTCGTTCCAGAGTCGAATCCGACGTTAAACGGCGGCGATGAAAGCGCGCGGCCCGAAACAATGAGCCCCGTCGTCGCTCTGTCAGCCAGCCCTCCGACAACTGAGCCTTCATTGACGTTGTTTCGTCTCCGTATTCGAGCGCAGTCTTTCCCCTTTGTCCCGTCTACAGTTATCCTACGGCTGGGAAACGGCGCGGCAGACGATTATGCGAACGAGCCGCCCAGGGAAGTCGTCACCCGCCGACCAGAAACCGGCGCGAAACTGCTCCAGAAGCATCCGGGATCAGATTGATCGTACGTACGAGGAAACGATCGCTGGAATTGCCGATCTTGCCGGAGAGACCCGGTCGATCTATCATCCCCCGGAACGTCTCTGGATATCGCGAGGATTCCCGGTCGATCAATCAGCTTCTACTGCGAGGCTTTTCCACCCTGTCTTCGCGTGTAATTGCTGCCGAATGAGCGCCTCCTTTCAACTCCTTTCGGACAAGTTTCTTCGACTATGGGCGTATTCGAGGATAGATAGTTGGGGATAACTCTGGGATTCTCTTACCGTAAAAACAATTATAATAAAATTATTATAACATATATATATTAACATATACATTACTTTCCCTGGTATAAGACGACGTTTAATTCGAAATAAGAAATTCTCGAGAACGAGGGGGTTTCGTACTCTATGCTTTTCCAGCGAAAGATATCGCCTCGCGGCCGACCACTTTATGGTCTCCCGGACTACTTTATGGAACCCATAAACTCTCGGCTCACTCAAGAACAATGTCTAGCCGAATAGGTATTCTTATCCGCGAAGAAAAACTATGATGCAACAGGACTTACGTTCTTAGAGGCTCATGCAGAGAAGTCAGAATTCTCTGGGCAATTCTTGGCGACTGCTCCGTCAGCGTAAAAACAGAGTTCGATGTCCTCGCCGGTTGAAAAAGGTCCTTTCGCAAGAGCGAGAATTCGTGCGTCTAACAACGTCCCAGGACATACGTGCCTCGTATTTCGGTACGGTTTGATCCCCTCGCGTAGGTAGACGGTCGGAGCCGGTCACGTCAGCCACTTATTTACCGATGTACGCTGTCACAGTCACAAAAGGAAATCCCGATTCCAACGACGCCGAATCGCAGGGAAGCCTTTCCGCGTGTCGCATTAAAATCATCCGCGGAACCCGAGGCGTGGGCGAGGCTCCGAGCCTCGTATTTACGGTCTTCTTCTCCGTCGTCGGTGGAAAGAGACGACTTAACGTCTCTCCGGGAAAGGTGAGAGAAAGAGAGAGAGAGAGAGAGAGAGACGCTTTTTAACCGACACACATCCGAGACGCGTCGTCCTCGTGGAAGCAGAAATTCAATTCCCGTCACGACCGAGTCTTCTCGTGACTTCGGCGGGATCTTATTACCCTCATCCGTCCGTCTACAATAAATTATTGCCGGAGCGAGTTTGCCCTTTTAAATCGACCGTTACTTATTCCCGGATCACGCACGACGATCGCGTGCCAACCCCCGCCTATGGAACGAATCACGCGATCCGATTGACAAAAACCGCCATCGAACGCCGAGCTGGAACTCGGTGCTTGTCCGACCAATGATAATCCCTCACTACTGGCTCGCGTACCCGGAAACGTAACTGGATAAAGGAAATCGGTTCAAACTCCAGAAAAATATATTTTTTATTCAGCTTGGACCTTAGTCTCGATTGGAATAAACTCTTTCGTGATTATTTGTATGTTGAAATAAAATAATTATAAAAATCAAGAAAGAACGTACAGTGACGAGCAAAAGTGTAAACACACTTCGCTAGTTTTACTAGTTTTTATAATACAACCTATTTTTCAACAGAATGATAAAGATTAGGTACTAATAATTACAAAGTGAATAGCATAGTTGAACGCATAGTTGAATAATTTTCTAGTGCAGTGGCCACGCGAATTTCCCTCGCAGATACCACATTATTTGCAGTACTTCGAGCTAGTTATACTTATTGAATAGAGCTAATACAGCCGTTGAAACGATCTGATTCACCAATGTACATTGACAACATTTGTCAGCCCCGACGAAATTGGGAACTGCTTAACCGGTACTTCTATGCCCGACTATTCACGAGCTTAATCTACTTAGTCAATGGTATATATGATTTACCGTGCTCGTTGCACGCCGTGCCTTGTGATTTAAGGCAGTAAAAAGAACCGCGAGACTGCCTTAAGGGGGCCGGCAGGCCGACTCTGTGTAACCACACACATACATGAAATCCATATACGTATATGAACTTGCAAGGGTCAAAATCTTGACAAATTGACGCTTCAATATTGCAATGAGCAGTTTAAAAGTGGTCACTTGGGTTTCCTAAAAGTCCAATCTAGGCCGGTCCAGAGCCCAAATTGCGAATTTCTACCTCATCGTCGAGTAATTTGTAATATTCGGCAGAAATCTCGCTTTCTGAAGCAAGGATGACGTCACAAGATGGCTGCCGCAGAGAGATTCTCTTAATTTCGAGAGATTTAGTGTTCGTATCGAAAAAAACGCTCTGGACAGACGTAGCAAAGACATGTACGAACACGGTGGTATGCATTTTTAATTGATTACTTACTTATTTAAGGCGTAAAATGTCTAGAAAAAAACGCACCATTTCGCGGTTTCGCTTACTAGCGCCCCGGTCTCCTCGCGGCAAACACTGTACCTAGCGATAGAATACGGTCGATAATGCAGATCGCTATTACAGATTTATATATGTACAATATGTATGCTGCCGAATATTGCAAATTACTCGACGATGAGGTAAAAATTCGCAATTTGGGCTCTGGGCAGACGTAGATTGGACTTTTGGGAAACACAAGTGACCACTTTTAAACTGCTCATTGCAATATTGAAGAGTCAATTTGTCAAGATTTTGACCCCTGCACGTTTCGCTACGCATCTCGTAACGTCGCTTCGAACGCCTCGCGACTGGCAGTATACTGTCGAATATTGCAAATTACTCGACGATGAGGTAGAAATTCCCAATTTGGGCTCTGGACAGACGTAGATTAGACTTTTAGGAAACACAAGTGCAATATTGAAGCGTCAATTTGTCAAGATTTTGACCCCTGCACGTTTCGCTAGGTAGAAAAGACCGCACTTGTTCAAGAAAAGGTATTTATTTATTTTATTTTATTTATTTACAGATGTTATTTATAATATTTTATTTATAACAGACAAAAGAAACAAACAAACAATCAAAACAAACTAAACCATCAAAATAAACAAACAAACTTATATTTTCTACATATTTACAAACAACAAACAAACAAAAGAAACTAAACAACTAAATAAACATCTGAACGAATGAAACTGCAACAAATTATTTACAATAATAGTTTATGTTAATTCCACGGAGGAATCCATGGCCTGCACGGCCTCCACGGCCTCCTTGGCCACCTCCACGGCCTCCTCGGCCGCCTCCTCGGTTGTTTTTTGCGTAGCCTCCTCCGCGACCTTCGCGGCCAACGCCGCGGCCTCCTAGAAATAAAATTATAAAAATAATTTATAATTATTTTGTCTATAAATAATTATATTTATTTATTATTATTTTAATTTATAATAATTATTATTCATTTTAGTTTATTTTACCACCTCGATATGACGAAATCCGCTTTTTCTTTTTTTGCCCAGGCTTCCTCTGGCGATACTCCGCCCGCTTTATTAATTTGGCCAACTTATTCTGAAACATAATTGTTTGGCGTCGACCGAAGGTCGGAGACGCCGGGGGGCTGGGACCACTCAGAAATGAGCGCGCGCTGAGGCAAGGAGAGACGGGAGAATCAAACCTTTGTCCTTTATGAAAATTGCACTTTATTCACTCGGTTGTACGACGCACGAGGTGCGAGGCACTCGAGAGCGCGAGAGAGAACGCGCGAACGAGAATCGCGAGCCGGCGAACGTACGGAGATCTTGCGCGTGCAAACTTCTGCCGTCGGATCGCGAAGAGAAAATCTTGAGCGGCACGAAACGCGTGCCGCCGCGAGACGGAAATCTTCTACGCGGACGCTGGAAATCTTGACGCGAAGCAGAGTGCACGTAACGCGGCGCGGGAGATCGCGAGAATACTGCTACCGAATGATGCGAAATCGCGAGAGTCTCAGAGCGCGAGAGAGAGAATCTCTACTTAGCGAGACGAGAGCGGACAGACGAGAAAACGTGTTAGAGCGATACCTTGATTGATGAGCGTTCAGAACGTTAAGAGAGCGAGAAGGCATACGCAGGTGCCTTAAATAACAAAGACCGTCGAATGTGGAGCACCGCGATTGGAGCTCGCACATCGGACGATCCTTGTTTGTCTCAATTTGAAGGATTCAAGCTGTGAAATTCGGCCAATGAGAATTGAAACGGTTGCTACGCGGTGTCGAGCAACGGCGACACGCGCTCTTGCCGCGTGTTGACATACGCGACAAAAACCGTATGAAATAGCGGTCGCCAGTTCGACAATAGGTACCGAATTCCACAGCTTGAATCCTGAACAATAATATTGTTTTATAATTTTTCGATTTACCATTTATTTATTATTTCTTCATTTATTCTATATTTACTTACGTAAGAATCAGTGTAGGCATTTTGCAGGACATTTTCAATTGGCCCCGGGATGGGGGTGGGCGGAAGCGTGGGCGGAAGCGTGGGCGGAAGGGTGGGCGGAGGGGTGGGCGGAAGGGAGGGCGGAAGGGTGGGCGGAAGGGACGGCGGAAGGGACGGCGGAAGGGAGGGCGGTACAGGTTTGATAGGCCTCGGTATCCGCGAGGCCCGGGTTGAGGTGGATGGCTCCTTTTTTTTTGTTTATCGTGAGGAAATGTTTTATACATACCCCGACTCCCTGGGGGAAGCCGGGGTTATGTGGGACTCTCCCCGGAGGGCGGAGCCTCCGGAGACTACACACTAAAACCTCACACCCACCTAAGCTACACGGGAGGTGCCTGGATCACGCGAGTACTCAACAGGACACCTCCCAGCTATCATCATACCCCGGGGGAGGGATTAACCTCCCCCACTGCCTACGCTACAAGACCCCGGGCGGAGGGACCCGCCCGGTGTCCCCATCCCTGGAGCCTTCGGATTGG
This sequence comes from Halictus rubicundus, assembly GCF_050948215.1. NCBI lineage: Eukaryota > Metazoa > Arthropoda > Insecta > Hymenoptera > Halictidae > Halictus > Halictus rubicundus. The sequence goes on along the minus strand of NW_027488706.1, from coordinate 510,753 downwards.
GTTTCCCGAGCCCCAGCTCGGTCCACCCACAGCTCCCGGAGTCTTCGTGCCCCGCTCGGGGCCGGTGTCCCGAAGGAACCAGCCCCGGCCGAGACAAGAAGACGCCGCCACCGGAAGGAAGGGCCGTCGGAGGCGCGATCCGGCACGCCTCGACCCTTCCTTTCCGCAAACCCCCCACGGATCCCCCTCCCCAATCGGGGAGGGACGGACCGACACCCCCCCCCCACCGGGAAACTAACCCGGGGGGTGTCGGCCTATCACGGGGGGAGCTATGCTCCCCCCCCAGGGGCCCGGGTCAGCTCACGCCCGGGCCCCCAAGTTCGCCGCCCCCAATGGTGGGGGCATAACAGGGCGCGGGGAAACTCCCCGCGCCAACCCAACTCCGCCCCCCACCACGGGGGGCACACGTTGGCGCGAGGGTCGTCCCCGCGCCCACACCCTCCTGGCCGAGCCCGGGTCCTGCTCCCGGGCCCACTCGGCGGCCTCCTTCCGAGTCATTACGACCTCACAGAAGGAGGCCACCCCTCTCCACGACCCCTCGCTGTCGATCATGTGGTCGACCACGGTCGGCAGCGAGAGGTCCCACCCGCCCACTGCGTCTCTAAGGACACAGCGCTGCTCAGCCCAGGCCGGGCACTCCTCCAAGGTGTGCCGCGCCGTGTCCACATCCTCGTCGCAGTGGTGGCACTGCGTGGTCGGCTCCCGCCCTATCCTATGCAGGTACTCTCCGAAACAACCGTGACCGGAGAGCACCTGCGTGAGGCGGAAGGTCAGCCTTCCCCGCCTCCCGCACCATATAAGAAATATGGGCAGGAGGGCCCGGACAATCGGACGTGCGGAGGGTGCCAGGAGCACCCTCCACTCCGCAAATACGTCCGCCCGGGCCTGGCGTTTCTGAGCCTCGAGCTCCTCCTCCTCCTCGGTCGTGAGTTCCACCCCCGGCGGGCGGCGAAACGAGCGGGCGATATGGTATAGTTTCGCCCGCTCCGCCGCCACCAAATGGAGTGGTGGAACTACGGCGAGGAGACCCGCCACCTCCCCAGAGATGGTGCGGTACCCCCGTATGGCCCGCAGGGCCAGCCGTCGCCGCACTCTTTCTAAGAGGTCTTGGCTTTCCTGGCTGGCCCCGAGCGAGCGGTGCCACACGGGGGCCCCATATAGGGCAATGGACCGCACCACCTCCATATAGAGGCGGCGGACATTCAGCTCCGGCCCCCCGATATTAGGCAGCAGCCGCGCAAGGGCGGATGCCGTCCTCTCTAATCGGGGGGCGAGGAGCTCGAAGTGCTCCACGAAACGCCAGCGGCCGTCGATGACCAGGCCCAGGTATCTCATACTGGGCCCGATCTCGACGGAGGTCTCGGCGACACGAATCCGGAGGTCTTGACCTCGGGGCAGCCGCCACGGCCGAGGCGATCCATACAGCCAGATCGCCTCGGTCTTTGCGGCGGCCACGGTTAGCCCCATCCTCCAGATTCGCCCGCCAACGCAGTCCAGGGCAGCCTCTGCCAGGTGCCTGGTTCTCCTGCAATCCTCCCCCTCGGCGTATACCAGGGTGTCATCTGCATAACAGATGACACCCGTGTCCGGGGGGAGGACAACCCGCAGCACCGCGTCGAATGCCAGGTTCCACAGGAGCGGCCCGAAGACCGACCCTTGCGGAACCCCGCGGTGCATCTCCCTCATATGCACGGTCTTGTACCGGCCGGTAAACACCACCTCTCTGCCGCGGAGGTAGTCACCGACCACCTCCCGGAGATAGGGGGGCACCTGGAAATATTCCATCGCCCCCGCTATCTCCTTCCAGGGCAGGGAGTTGAAAGCGTTGGAGATGTCCAACGACACCGCAATCAACACCCTGCCCCGAGCGACAGCCCGTTCACGGAGGAGACGCAGGCGCTCCAAGGCGTCTATCGTGGAGCGCCCCCTCCGGAACCCATACTGGCTGTCGCTCAGGTCGAGTAAACATACGGGCCGGTATGCAGAGGGAGACTCTGCGGGTTTCCCCTCCTTGTGGAGGAGAACCAGGCACGCACTTTTCCACACTGTGGGGAAGACTCCCCGGCGCAGGCTCGTGTCCATGACGCTCCTGAACGCCGGGGCAAGGACCCTTAGGGCCAAGGCCATTACACCACCGGGAACCCCATCGGGGCCGGGGGCCTTCTTGCCTCCAGCCCGGTGTTCCCGGACGGCCCGGTCAAGCTCCCACTCGGTGACCCTGAACTTATCCGACCATTCTGCCCCATTGCTGCGGGGGAAGAGGGTATCTACGACGCGCCCCAAGAGTTCCGGGTCTTGGATCCCTGGCCTTAGCAGCGGCTATAGCACGCTTGAGGGCCACGGCCGCCGATCTGTACTCCCTGTACAGCTCGGCGACCCTCGGCTCCGCGTCGCCGCCCAGAAAATGGCGGCGACGGGCGCGGGTGTACTGGCGGCGAGCTCGGCCGGCCGAACTGCGTAGTTCGGCCAGCTCCCCCGACCACCAGTATGTTGACTTTCTCGGGGGCTGAACTCGGACCCGGGGCATCGCCACGTAGCAAATCATTTGCAACGTGTCCCGGATCCAAGTCGCCCCCTTTTGTGCTCCGCGCTCCATGGCCGATGGCCAGGCGGAGCCGATAATTACGGCCCTCAGTAGGTCCCCGTCTAGTCGTGTCAGCGCCCATCTGAGCGCTGACGGGGTGCCACGCCGGAGGGGCGTGTCCACCGGCGGGTCCGACAAAGTTTCTCCATCACAGACCCGCCAGTTGGACACACGGCGAGAGGCGGCGGCGGTCGCGAACGATACATCCACTATCGACCAGCCGTTCCACCTCACGCACGTAGGCACGGAGCCCCGGTTTAACAACCGGAGCTCCATCCCCTCCCCCCAGTCTTCTAGGACTCCGCCTCGGGCGTTGGTCCCGGGGTTTCCCCATGTGGAGGACCTGGCATTGAATTCCCCCAGGACCAACACCGGACCGGCTAAATGTGGGGCTATCATAAGCCCCAGCCGGTCCAGGAACCTCCCGAGTGCGGCGGAGTCATAGCTGGGTGAGCTGTAGCACCCCACGACCAGAAGTCTTCCCCACTTCACCATTACCATCCCCCTGCCCCGTTCGACCACGGAGCAGGGGGGTACGGTCGCCGAATGGCGACGTGACCACACCGCCACGGAGCTGTCAGCGTCACCGAACCAGTGTGGATGGTCCGGGACGCTGTACGGCTCCGAGACGACGGCCAGGCCAACCCCCCACTCCTCCAGGCACTGGACCATCAGGTCCTGTGCTCGGCGGCAGTAGTTGAGGTTGGCCTGGAGCACCAACTGGGAAGACCTGCGAGGCGCGTGGGCCATTAACCGGCGCCCACAGGTCTCACGTCCCCAGCGATGGCCGAGGGGCCAAGGGGGTTATTACCTCCTACCCAGCTCGGGTCTGTCTCCACCTCCATACCCGTTTGTTGGGAGGAGGTGGGGGGAGTAGCCTTGACAGCCCTCTGGGACTTCCTCGGCGGGCTTTGGGGTGGCGCCACACCCCCCCCCCCCTTTCGCGCTCTTCTTCTCCTTTGGAGGCGGGGAGCAAGCTTTACTCCCCGCCTTGTGGTTTGCCGTTCTGCCCACCGCCGCGCAAACAACGCAGTGGGGTGGGGCCTTGCAATCCACCGCCCGGTGGGACGCATCCCCGCAGCGGTAACAGTGGCCGCTGCGGTCCTCCGCTGCAGTGCACCGCTGCCGGACGTGGCACAGGGCCAGGCAGCGGAAGCACTGCAGGGGCCGCGCCTCCAAGACCACCACCTGGGCGGTGGACCACCCCACCCTTACTTTTCCGGCCTTCTCCAGGGCCAGCGCCGCTACAGCCGAGAACTGCACCCATATGGTGCCGAGCCCGCTGGGTGGGATCTTCACTTCCCCCACCCGCACGGACTCGACGGTGCAGCGCCCGGCCTTTGCAACCGCCTCGGCCACCTCCCGGGGGGTCACGGACACATCCAGGCCCGTGAGGCGAAATTCCACCTTCTTCACGGGCCTGGCGACCTTGACCCCCATGTCCCCCAGGACGGCGGTCATGCCGGCTGCCGGGGTATCGGCCTTGGGGCCTCCATCGGCACCAGGGACCTCTATAACTAGGCCCCCGGTTACCGCCCTCTTCCAGTGGAGGGCCCCAATGCCTAGGGCGTCGAGGTCGACACCCTGGCGTGCCCTCCGGACCGCCTCCTCGTAGGTGGCCTTTACCCCCTCGGGGATGGTCAACGTGACCGCCGCCGCGCGAGGGGGGGTCTTCACCCTGACCGGGGCCTTCCTGCCCTTCGCGGCTGAGGCCGCTGCTTTCCCTCCCTTCTGGGTGGGTGCGGACGCACCGGCCCTGGCAGCGGCCTTCGCAGCGGCTTTCTGTTGCCTGCCCAACACCTTCGCCCAGGTGTCCTCATCAGAGGCAGCCGGAGCCGGAGTGGGGGACGGGATCTGGGCCGCGGCATTCGCTCCCTTCTTCTTCTTCTTCTTTTTCGCCTTCGGGGCCCTTCCCGCCGCTGGGGCAGGGGCCGGCGTTAGCGGCGCAGGCACAGGGGTGGGCCGCGGCGGCGCTGGAGGAGCTGGTGCAGGCACCGGTGCAGCTGTTGGCGGCGCTGGAGGCCCGGGAGGCGGCGGTCGGGGAGCCCTATGCGTACCCGCGGCTGAGTTAACGGCCACGACCGCGCGACGCAGCTCCCTTCGCATTTCCTCCCGGAAGGAGCCGAGGCTCGTCTCCAAGAGCGTCCGCATTTGGGCCACCAACTCCGGCGCGGATTCGCCCGTCGGAGGTGCCCTGGATGCCGCGAGCGTCGCGACGTCCCCGACAGCGTTGCCGACAGCGTTGAGGGCGGGGTTTGCCGGCGTGGTGGGAGCATCACGCAACCGTTTAGTCATCATGAGCTCCCATTTTAACGCCTCAAGGGTGTCGCGGGTGTCCCGCAGCTCCCTCTCCAGTTCGGCGTTCCGTTCTCTTGAGATAGCTTTTTCGGCGAGGGAGGCGGGGTCGGAGCCAGCAGCATTATGTCCCCCCTGGACGCCCCTGTGCTCGAGCTCCCGCACCGCCGCCTTAATGTCCGCGGAGGACTCGCGGAAACCCTTCACGTGGGTCCCCTTGAGGTTGCGGCTAGTGTCCGCCAGCTCCCGGATATCGTCAGACCGCTCCGCAATGAAGGCGGTCAACTCCCCGGGAAGCATGCTCCTTATCTCCGGCCGCGCGGGATCCTCCAGACGCTCGCGCTCCCGCTTGCGCTTCTTGGCAGCGCTGCTGTTGGAGCCGACCGAGATATTTGAACCCCGGTCATCCTCCGGCTCGGGCACCGGAGTACCCCTCCCAGGCCGGGGCCTGAGATCCCGGGGAACCAGAGCCGGCGGTGGTCCCATCACCAGCGGCGCGGGCACAGCCGGGGCCGGCTGCTCCATCCCCGTTGGCACCGGCACCACCACACCCTCCTCAACCACTTCCGGGCGTGGTATCCCCTCCCTCTCCTCTGCACTGGTCCGAGGCTAGTAGAGCGAAGTCCGCTTATCACAGGCATCGGTTGGATTTCCTTGGATGTCCCTCCGCTGATCATTTCGCCCCTGAGATCCCTGCCATCCTCTCCCGCATGCCCCTCTCCCCCCACCGCCCGGCGGCGAGAGCTGCAACACACAGAAAATACTTCAGCACATTTTATATTCTACTTATGTTCTAATCGTATACAATTGACAATGTTTAAACTTAACTTAAAACTATAGGCCCGTCATTCTCTCAGCGTCGGCTGACTCGAGATCGTCATCAGTGTTCCTCGTGATCGGATTGTCGATAAGGTCTTTCTCCCTTCTTCTCTCTTCTTCCTCTTTTTTCTTCAATATGTTTTTACACATCTCCGCGAAGATTATCCAGTTGCTTTCGCTCGTTAGTATTCCCTCCATTATTTTATGTATGGTGAGATTTTCCGGTCTGGTTTTCAGCGCGTCGTGTAGAGTTTTCCTTTCTTCATTCCATCTCCGGCACGTCACCAGAGTATGTTCAGGGGAATCCTCTATTCCTTGGTGGAACCAGCATTCAGGCGTCTCTGCTTTACCTATTCGGCACCTAAAAACATTAAAAACTCCATGGCCGGTTAATGCTTGGGTCAGGTAAAAATTTAACTCCCCATGTTTTCTGTTTAGCCACGGTTCTATCTGTGGTATGATTTTGTGGGTCCATCTCCCTACTGCGGCAGATTCCCATTTTTCTTGCCATCTTATCATCGTCCTTTCCCTCGCTTGACTTCTTATTATCTTTTTGAGTCGGTTTCTGAATCTGTCTGTTGTTATTTCCATGTTTTCTTCGGTTTCTTCGATTCCCTCGATTTCCGCAAGGTTACCTCGTTGTTCCTAGCTTATTACATTGTTCTCATTTCTTGACAGTGTTTTATCCATTCTTTTTTCTTCCTCAAATATTTCCCTTCTTTCGATAATCTTCAGGTCCCATGGAATGACCCCCGAGAGGACTGACAACGTCTCCAATGGCACTGATCTATATGCCGAGATTACTCTTGTCAAACCTATTTTTTGTGTCTTTCTCAGTATTTTTCTGCTCGCAATCGTTGCCGCCGCTTCAGACCAGATTGGTGCTCCGTATAGTACAATCGATTCCATTGTTAGATAATACAGTTTCCGTGCAGATTGTTTAGTTTTCATGCTGTTTGTCATGATTCTGCTCAGTGCTGACATTACCCTTATTGCTTTATTGGTTGTGTTTGACGCGGTTGTATACGTTCAAAATCAATGTTCTACCGCCTCGTCCGAGGTTATTGCCGTTACCGTTTTCGTTCAAATTGACGAGCTCCTAAGTAGGCAAGGATGGTGGGGATACCAAGTTATTTCCGCGAGGACTCCGAGCCGTCTGTCTGTTGTGACTCGCCTAACGATCCGGTTGATTTTGAAAGATTAGAGTAGCGAATCGTGCTTCTGAAACGATCACCGCGAGACATTCCGACGCATCGAAGTGTCAAGTCTAGTTTTTTTTTGTATCCGAGTCAGTGAGCATTAAAATAACTCTTGGTCGTCGCAGAAACCCGGCTTCCCCGACTAAAGCAGTGTTTTATTTCACCCTTTCAAACTTTCTCCACCACCGAGCTGATCCAACCCTTCCTACCCGATACATACCGAAGCAACAAAGATCGGGATAAACAATTTGGTCCTTCGAGCCGGATTATTCGGTAGTTAAGTGGAACTGTGCGAAAGTGGACTTCGGTTTCTACCTTGGAGAACCGGTAAAATTCGAACACCGACGTCAACAATACAGGGTGACTCTGACTGCGAGGTGACCTCATACAGACACCAACCGTTGCGATGGATTTAAACGTAACGGAATCTTTTGAAACCGCTTTGGAAAGGCAATTGCAAGCCTGCGTCTCTCTCAAAAAGGTGTTAACCAACACGAAGAAGAAAGGAGAGGCTAACTACACCCTCCGATATTTGGAAGACAGGTTCAGACTGTTCGAGGATACCTGGCACGAGATCAAGCAGCTGAATGCGTTCCTGCAAGCTGCCAGGAAGACCGACAGGAAGAAGGAGGAAGTTCCGTACTTCGCATCTAACCAGATGGACCGCATGGACGACATACACGAGGAAGGCTGGGACTACTTCAAGGAGCACCTAGGACGCTTGACCATCCCGATGACGCCTCCCGCGGCAAGTTCCTCCGTTGTGTTTCCCTCACCCCCGGTAAGTGGAGCGGTTCCAGTAAAACTTCCGAGGGTGGAGCTTCCCACGTTTGACGGGGATCGGGCCAAATGGAAATCGTTCGAATCCAGATTCAGTTCCGCGATTCTGAAAAACAGCCGACTAACCGACGTGTCGCGCCTCGAGTATCTGCTCAGCGTATTAAAGGGCGAAGCTCTCGCCGCCGTGGTGAACCTCGATGTAACCGACGCGAATTTCGAAATTGCGTGGAACCGGCTTCGCGAAACATACGATAATGAACGTATAGTTGTTCAAGCTTTACTGCATAAATTGTGTGCAGTAAAGTCTATCAAGCACGATCAGCTTGACTCTTTAAAGCAGTTTACCGTTCATTATCGTAACACCTTAGAAGCTCTCCGAAAACTCGGGCATCCCTCCGATCAAGATTTTCTCGTCTACTTAATCACGAGTACATTCGACAGCGAGTTAAACCAAAAGTGGAGCGACCACATCGGCGACACAAGAACTTATCCGAGTTACGAAACCCTGGAAAAATTCTTGCTGAAGCAAGCCGCGGCGTTAGAAGCGAAGCAACAGTCAAAGCCGAAAGCCGCGCCGGTCGTGCAGCAATCGAGTCTGCCGCGCCCACGATCCACCGCCCACGTAATCGAGGAGTCGGGGCGCTCGACCCCGCCGTGTTTACTGTGTTCGGAAATGCACTCCATCCGAGAATGCAAAGCGTTTCGTAGACTGTCCCCGCTTCTACGCTTCGACTTCCTAAAAGATCAGCGCGTGTGCATAAACTGCCTCAGTTCAGATCACACCGTTTCGATCTGCTCGAGCCCGAACGTCTGTAAGGAATGTCACGCGAAACACCACACGCTACTCCACCGAACGGAGCCTCCGGGAAAAACCAGGGCACCAACGCGACCTAACAGGTATCCTCCTTCTCGCGCGTACACGAGTAAACAACAGGCGACTGGCCCTTCGCGATCATCGCCGACAACAGCGGCGACTACCAGCGAAGTGCGCCCGTCGAGCCCTCAGGACGCCTGCGAAAACGTTTCCTCGCATTTCGCCGAAGCTACTCCAGACGTCGGGAAGGTGGTCCTACTAGCCACAGCTCTAGTTACCGTTTTCTCACCTGACGGCCGGTCGCGATTAACGCGCGCTTTGATCGATCAGGGCTCTCAGTCGTCGTTCATTTCGACTAGTTTGGTCCAAAGTTTGCGCTTAAAGCAGATTCGTACGCCCATATGCGTGACAGGGCTTGGCGGGGAGCATGCGAGTGCTATAGACTACAGCACACTCATTCGGATAGGCGGTGCCACTCACTCGAAGCCGGTCGCCTCTACACGTGCCTTCGTGGTCCGTAACATTTCGCAATACGTTCCGCCCCCGATTAATGTAAATAATTACCAGGCGTTCGCGAACCTCCAGCTAGCTGATCCGAACCCCGCGTCGACTCAACGAATCGAGTTGTTGCTAGGAGCCGAACTCTTCAGCCAGATAATTCGCCCTGGCATCCGTCGGTCACCTAAACGCGGTCCGGTTGCCCAAAATACAGAGCTTGGATGGATCTTGTCCGGCAGCACCTCAGGGACGAACACCTCGCTCCCCACGGTGTCCTTGCATCACGGGGTCACTCAAGACCCTCTCGAAAAGGCCTTGTCGCTGTTTTGGGAAACGGAAGCCGTGCCCGCGTCGCGCCCCCTGACTACAGAGGAAAATCAATGCGAGCAACACTTCGCCAACTCCTATACACGGGACAAGACAGGACGGTTCATAGTACGGTTACCGTTCAACAGACCGGAACCGCACGACCTCCTGGGAGATTCCTTCCGTGGATCTGCCGCGTCCCTCCGCCGATTAACGGCACAGCTAAAACGCGACAAGAGCGTCCAAGACGAATACACGACCTTCATACGGGAATACGAATCGCTCGGCCACATGACGCGATTCTCACCGATTAATTTCACGAGGACATTCATCCCACATCGCGCAGTCGTTCGGGAAGAGAGCTTGACCACGAAACTACGCGTCGTCTTCAATGCGTCAAGTAAAACAGCGAGCGGTTACTCCCTCAATGACCTACTTCACGTGGGACCAAAATTACAATTGGAGATCTCGAAGATACTGCTAGAATGGCGCCTCCACCAATACGTACTGGTCGCGGACGTCGAGAAGATGTTCCGTCAAATAATTGTACATCCCGCAGATAGGAAATACCAGTGCATACTATGGCAGAATGAATCGTCTGCCGAACTCGAAGCGTATGAGTTAAATACGGTAACATACGGCACCGCCTGCGCCCCGTATCTTTCGATGCGCGTTATTAGGGAGCTCAATCATCTGGAAGGAGCGAACTTCCCTCTCGCGTCTCCGGTACTCGAATCCAGTATCTATGTGGACGATGTTTTCATGGGAGCAGCGGACAAACGGCTGCTCGAGCAAACGCGGCAGCAAGTATGTCAATTACTTGCACGAGGTAGTTTCCATCTTCGAAAATGGGCCGGGAACGACTCGCAAATCCTTCGGAACATCCCGGAGGCTAAGCATTCGCACGCCGTCGATCTGCGGATATTCCACGAGTCGGAACTAAAGGTTTTAGGAGTTAATTGGATACCATCAGACGACGCCTTTTACTTCAACCTGCAGCAGTTCGCCATCCGCGAAGAAAAGATGACCAAGCGCGAGCTCCTGTCGGAAATATCAAAGTTGTTTGACCCTCTAGGTTGGTTATCACCGATCATCATTCGAGCGAAAATTCTAATGCAGCAGCAGTGGCTCGAAAAAATTCATTGGGATGACCACGTATCCAACAAGACGCAGGAAAGCTGGAATGCATTCTGCTCAGATTGGCGTGCCTTGAACTCCATGCGAGTTCCTCGCTGGATACGTTACGGTCCCGATTCGACGCAAGTGCAATTGCACGGATTTAGCGACGCCTCCAGCGCAGCATTTTCCTGTGCTATCTACGCACGAGTGTCGTCCCTCAGCGGCGACACATTCACTACGTTGCTTGCCGCGAAGTCGCGAGTAGCGCCGATTAAAACCCTGTCAATTCCAATCCTCGAATTGAACGGAGCGGTAATGCTGGTGGAGCTGATGGATCACGTCACCAAGTCCATCACTGTGTCAGCGGATCGCATTATATGCTGGACCGACTCCACGATAGTCCTCGCCTGGTTGAGGAAACATCCTGCAACATGGAAGACCACGGTGGCCAATCGTACGTCAAAAATCCATTCGACGCTCCCATCGGCTATTTGGAAGCACGTGCCGACACAGTTTAACCCGGCTGATTTAAATTCGCGCGGGGCCAAGGCAGAGGATTTGTTGTCGTCGACGTTATGGATCGAGGGACCACCCTGGCTGCGGGAGAGAGAGGAGCGGTGGCCGCTCCAGCAAGTATACGAAACGCAAGAGGGACAAAGGAAAACAGCTGTTCACTTGACAACAAGCGGGGAGTCGTGGGCCGCTCTAGATCGAGTCTCCAGCTGGTCTCGTCTCATCCGCGTATTCGGCTATGTCAGACGATTCGTCAACAGAACGCGGTCGAAAAACCTCGCGTCACGCGATTACCTCACCGCGCCCGAGTTACACGAGGCGGAGCGAAGCATCGTACGTCACGTCCAAGCCTGTACGTTCCGATCGGAAATCAGCAGGCTCAGAGAATCAAAGCCGTTGGACAAGAAATCAGCGCTAACCCCTTTGAACCCCTTCGTTGATCAGTTCGGCATCTTGCGGGTAGGAGGAAGGTTGCAGAATTCCTTCCTACCTTGGGAGACTAAGCACCCCAGCATCTTACCAAAACATAGGATCTCGGAGCTAATAATACGCGACGCACACCTGCTTTCCTTACACGGTGGAACGCAATTGACAGTGTACACGGCTCGACAGAAGTACTGGATACTGGGCATCCGCGACGCAGCGCGAAGAATTATCCACCAATGCGTAAAATGTGCACGATGGCGGGCGGAAAGGTCAACGCAGATTATGCAAAATCTCGTGCCTTCCCGGTGTCGACCGTCCTCCCCGTTTTTCAACATCGGGATAGACTACGCGGGGCCGTATCTAGTCCGCGACGCCGCGGGTCGAGGGAAAAAATCACACAAGGCTTACATCGCTGTGTTTATTTGCCTGGCAACACGAGCGATCCATTTAGAGTTGGTGCACGAGTGCTCTACGGCAGCATTCCTTGCTGCCCTTGATCGATTCATTTCTCGTCGCGGGATACCGAAAACCGTAACCAGCGACAACGGAACGAACTTCATCGGAGCGGCACGCGAACTCGCACGAGATTTTGCCACGATCACCGAGTCGTCAGAATTGCAGAAGCACTGCGGTGATCTGCGCATTCAATGCTCCTTCTACCCGCCTGGAGCACCGCATCACGGAGGCATGCAGGAGGCAGCGGTCCGCTCCGTGAAACACCATCTCCGGCGCATCATGGGATGCTTTACACCAACCGCAGAAGAGTTTGCAACGCTGCTCTGCAAGGTCGAGGCCACGTTGAACTCCCGACCGATCACACGGGTGCGAGACGATCCAGAATGCTTGGAAGTCTTAACTCCCGCGCATTTTTTAACGGGAGGCCCATTGAATTCGCGACCAATTCCATCGGTAACCGAAGAGCCAATCTCGCACCTGTCGAGATGGCAACAAATTCAGAACTTCCACGAACGATTGTGGAAGATATGGTCACGCGAGTACCTTCAAGAGCTACAGTCACGATACAAATGGCGAGCCGTAAAAGACCAGCTGACCATCGACGACGTCGTACTTGTAGAAAACCCGATTCTACCCCCGAACCGGTGGGAAATGGGTAGAGTTACAAAAACTTTCCCAAATAAAGCAGGCCACACCCGAATAGTACAAGTGCAGACGAAAACCTCTTGTTACCGTCGACCGATTACGCGGTTGTGTAGATTACCGATAAATTAAGTGTAGTCTGTAAACATCCTCGTATGATGTACCATAACACGGGCGTGTGGAACGCGTGAATGTTGAGAGAATGAGGGACTGTAGAGTGAATGTGAGAACGAATGTTTTTATACTTTATTATATATAGAATACTTTATATTCGATTGCGCGGTCGCGCAAGGCGGGCGGTATTGTTTGACGCGGTTGTATACGTTCAAAATCAATGTTCTACCGCCTCGTCCGAGGTTATTGCCGTTACCGTTTTCGTTCAAATTGACGAGCTCCTAAGTAGGCAAGGATGGTGGGGATACCAAGTTATTTCCGCGAGGACTCCGAGCCGTCTGTCTGTTGTGACTCGCCTAACGATCCGGTTGATTTTGAAAGATTAGAGTAGCGAATCGTGCTTCTGAAACGATCACCGCGAGACATTCCGACGCATCGAAGTGTCAAGTCTAGTTTTTTTTTGTATCCGAGTCAGTGAGCATTAAAATAACTCTTGGTCGTCGCAGAAACCCGGCTTCCCCGACTAAAGCAGTGTTTTATTTCACCCTTTCAAACTTTCTCCACCACCGAGCTGATCCAACCCTTCCTACCCGATACATACCGAAGCAACACAGATCGGGATAAACAGTTGCCTTCTCAATCTGCTGCCTGAAAGTTTTATTGGATTCAAAAATAATTCCAAGATACTTAACCTCAGTTTTCGGTCTTATTTCTGCTTCGCCTATTTTGAAGGAGAGATCCTCCTCCACCCTTTTGCAGTTTAACATTAGAATTTCTGATTTATTTTCCGCTAGTGATAATCCGGCGGTGGTCATCCACTGTCTCGTATCTTCCACTATTTCTTCTGTTCTTAATTTTAATCTCTTTTCCGTAGTAGCTTGCGCTATTATGGCGATGTCATCTGCAAAGGTAATCTTTTTTGTCATAGGAGGGGTTGTCCTGTTTAGTAGGCCGTCGTATACCATGTTCCAAAGAAAGGGTCCTAAAACTGAGCCCTGAGGGACTCCCATGGTCATATTTAGGGATATATTCCCTTCAGGAGCTTGATATTGTATTGTTCTGTTTTTAAAATAGTCTTCAATAAGTCGGACTAGGTATTCGGATGCATTTCTATTTTTTAGTTCCTTGTTAATCGCCGTCCAGCTTAGCGTGTTAAAGGCGTTTTTCACGTCTAATGCCACCATAACTGCGAATCTATTTTTCCTTGATGCTTCTAACGCTGCCGTTCTTACTTCTTCCATTGCATGGGTGGTAGAGGTTCCCTTTGTAAAACGGAATTGGTTAATATTAAATGGTTTTGCTCCTAGTTCATCGTGGAGTCTCGATCTGATCACATATTCGAAAAGCTTCGCTGCTGCATCTAGAATACAGATGGGTCTGTAAGCTGCTGGGGTGGGGGGGTCCTTACCTTCTTTCCTTAGTAAAATAGTTCTAGCTTTTTTCCAAGGCTTCGGTAGCTTTCCCCTTTTCAGGATGCCGTTGAAAAGCGCTGTAAATCTATCTGGCCTGAATTCCACCATTGCCTTGATAATTTCAGGCTGGAGTCCATCAATACCCGGAGCCTTTCCTATTTTTAGTAATTTGGAGGCCTTCAAAATTTCCTCGGTTGATACTTCGGGGAAGCGCGTTTCCGGATTTTCTCCTGGTTCTCCTGTTTGATTTTCCTCTTCTTCGCTTTCATACTGCTCTTGGGCGGACAGTGGATTGTTTCCTTGTGGAAACAGTCCTTTCAGCACTGTATCTGCAAAAGCTAAGGAGAGGGCTGCAGGGAGATTATTACTTTTAACTTGTCGTATTACCATTTTATACGGTTTTCCCCATATATCTTTATCTATTGTTTCACACAGATCTCTCCATGCTTTATCCTTCGCTCTGCTAATGAGTCTCTGGAGGTTTTTCTTTGCCAGTTTGTAAAGATATGTTAGGGCCTCCCTCTCGTCCGTTTTTCCTTTTTTCCTTGCTTTCTGGGCCGCTCTCCTCAGCTTTTGCACCTTCCCTCTTTGTTTTTTAATTTCTGGATTCCACCATGGGATTCCTTTATCCCTTGTGTTCGTCGTATCGGCTTTATCAAGTGCTTCGTTGCATATTCTAAAAACAGAATTTAGAAATTTGCTTTCCTCGTCAATGTTGTACGTACTTCTTTCATTTATATCTTCTTCTCTGATGATCCGTTCCATAGCTATCCCCAGCCTGGTGATGCCTGCTCTGGTTATTTTCCATTTGGCCCCTGTGTATGCTCTAGTCGTTTGCTTGTCCTCTGTGCTCTTAAGCTCTGTAAGAAGATACTTGTGATCAGAAGCTGACTCTATATTAATAACTTTATTCGAAAACTCGTATTTCTGTGATTGTAAATCTCGTGTAGTTGCAATAAAGTCTATGTTTGAGGTAGAGTTCCCTCTTTCGAATGTATGGCCACCTTCGGGGATGCATGGGAAGATGTTTTTTCCTAGCATCTCTTCCAGCAGGATAGTTCCTCTCAGATCTTGCTCTTTGGAACCCCAGGCTGGGGATTTAGCATTGAAGTCCCCTCCTATTAGTATATTATTACCTTGGGAGATCTCCTGGCTTAAGTAATCAATTAACTTTTTAACTTTATATGTAAATACATCTATTGAAATATTAGGTGAGAAGTACGTACTTACAATGGTTAACTCTCTTATTCTTACCGCCGAAAAATCCTCGTCAACGTAGTCTTTATCCTCTAGTCTTTTTATTCCGTTTTTGTTGGTAATCCATATTGCTGTTTTTCCTCCTGGTGAGTACGTCCAATTACCTGGATTATATAGAGGTTCTGAGATGAGAACAATGTCCGCTCCCAATTCCTCGGTCGTTTGGTTAAGCAAGCAGTGTGCTAGTCTGCAGTGGTTCAAATTTATTTGCAGGATCTTGAGTATGAATTTTAATTCTGCGTTGAACTCTTAGCTGTTCGCTCCAGGTACTTTTTATACTGGGGGTAGTTCGTCGCCCCTGCTATGTGTTCCGCCTGTGAAGCATGGATGCCTTCCCTAGTGCATAATATGCAGCATCTTATTGCTTCGCATCCATTAATTTGATGTCCGAGTCCTCCACATCGTCTGCACAGCTCCTGCCCTTTGAGGTCCACTGCGCAGTTGTAAGATAAATGGCCGAAAGAATGGCATTTAAAACATCTTAAAATGTTTTGTGTTCTCTTTATCCTACAGTTAGTGAATCCTATTTTTAATTTGTTTTCTTGTCCCAGGTTCTCTAATTCGCTGGCCGGAAGGGTCACTATTGCCATTTTTGTCCTGCCGTACCCGAATCTTATTGTCTTAATTTCGATTTCTTCTTTTTGTCTATTTAGTATTCTGGATAACTCGTCCTGTAGCTCTTCTTTATCGATCGTGGGATCTAAATCCTTTATTTCATATATTACTTTTGGGGCCATTCTCTTAATTTTACACTCTTCTCCCAGCGTATCCTTGGCGAATTTTTCTAGTGCTCCTCCATTTGTTCCTCTCTCCATCTCGATCACGATGTCCCCTCCCCTAGACTTCCTGACCGTATGTATTCCTTTCATGTTTTCCCCTGCATTGGTTTTTAATTGTTTGAACAAATCCGCGAAGGTCCTAGTCTCAGAGGTTTTAATAATTATGGCTTCTGATTTCGGGGGTGGTGGAGGTCTGTTTCTTCTTTCTCTTTCCTTGTCTCTTTCTCTTTCCTTATCTTGTTCTTGTTTTCTTTTTTCGGCTTCCGCCGCCTCCTCTCTCTTCTTCTTCTTTATAGCTTTCTTTTCTTCTGCTTTTCTTCTATTTTCTACAGTTATCCATTCGCGTTCCTGGTTTCCCTCACTATTTTTTCCCTCCATGGCATCTTCTATTTCACTTTCATATGTCAGGATCTTTATTGCTGCATCTGTTGTTGCTGATCTGCTTGTTCCGGCGTTTTGGGTTCCTCTATTCTCATAAGGTCTCATGAGGGAGCATTGAATTCCCATATCCCTATGCATGAAACTATTTTTCAGGTTTTTGTTCTTGTTCAACCTGGAGCCTCACGCGAAATCTAGGGATATCAACTGAATTTCATTAATTCGCAAGGTGGTCGAGAGATGCTCTAGGAATTCCTTCCTTAGTGGGAGAATCGGTAGAATAGACGGTATTTGTTGAAGAAAGTTGAGATTTGTATTAAGTAGCTCGATTGAGCAGTCTAAATATATTCTCAATAAAAAACGATACAAAGAACACACGGGAGGATTTCGCCTTCGCGATAACAAAGCGGTACACGCACGCGGTGGTTACGCAGTCTCAAATAACGCACCGCAAGTGTTACGAAAATCTCTATCGGAATCGAGAGTGACGGAGAAACGAGACAGAATGCACGGAATCGAAAATGACCGAAAGCTAAGTTATGCGCCTCGCTTGGCCTAACGCGTGCGGTTCGATCTACGTCTAATACACGACTCGTCTTCGCGGTAACGCGCGAGCACACGCGTCGCCGGCGAAATGACGTCACACGTCACCGGTACGGCTACCGAATTTGTCCGTTTCGTCGAATTCAAAACGTCTCCAACGGCAGACCGTACACGGAGCACACCAAAACAAACAGTTTTCAGTTCCCCAAGGATTCCGTGTCAAACCCGTTACGTCCGTGCCCTACACTACATACACAGTGTGTCTAACAACACCGCCCGCCTTGCGAGAACACGCAACCGTATGATCACGCGTAAAAAAGAACAATAGAAAAATTAAATCTGCAATTTACAATAACTGTTTAACGCTTATAACTATATGCAAGTCGACATCATTCATCGATAGGTAATTTACAAATACGGGTGATGGGCCGTCGGTATGTCGATGACTTCGTACGCACGTCCACCACTCGTGTGTTCCCGTCCTTTCCTGGATAAGTTGCGATAATTCGTCCTAATTCCCAACGATTAGGCGGTAACAAGGGATTTTCTGCTGCTTTTCCGTATTCCACTTGTATCGGGTCTGCAATTCCTGCAAGTATTCGCGAGACCAGTGTTTCCAGAGCAGTTCGTGGAATTTCTGCAACGTTCTCCAACGAGTGAGACGCGATATCGGTACGTCCGCTAATGAAGAGGTTGGTCGCGTGTTTAAAGGACTACCCGTTAAAAAGTGTCCTGGAGTCAGTATTTCGAGACAGTCGGCATCGTCTCGAATACGTGTAAGCGGTCGCGAATTTAACGTTGCCTCGACTTTGCATAGCAGCGTCTCCATTTCCTCGGCGGTAGGTGTGAAGGTACCTATAATCCGACGAAGATGGTGTTTGACGGAGCGAATGGCTGCTTCTTGCATTCCTCCGTGATGCGGTGCGCCCGGTGGATAAAAAGACCAGTTGATCTTCAGGTCCGCACATTGGTCGCGTAGTTCCGGAGATTGGCAAGCCGTGACAAAGTCGCGCGCGAGTTCTCGAGCAGCTCCTACGAAATTCGTCCCGTTGTCGCTGGTGACTGTAGCTGGGATCCCGCGACGGGAAATGAATCTGTCGAAGGTTGCCAAAAATCCTTCCGTCGAGTAGGAATGGATGAGTTCAATGTGTATCGCATGAGTCGCAAAGGAAATGAAGACGGCGATATACGTCCTGTGAGCTCGTTTCCCTCGACCTACAGCTTCCCGAACTTGGTACGGTCCCGCGTAGTCCACGCCGACGTTCTCGAAGGGTCGCGATGGTCGGCATCGAGACGGTACAAGGTTCTGCATCAGCTGAGTTGCAGTTTTTGCTCGCCAACGCGCGCATTGGACGCATTTATGTATTAATTTTCGCGTGGTGTTTCGAACCCCGAGTATCCAGAATCGTTGACGTACGGTATGGATCGTAAGCTGCATGCCGCCATGCAACGTTGTGCGATGCGTATACGCGATTATTAGATCGGATACAATGGCCTTCGGTAAAATTATGGGATGTTTCGTATCCCACGCGAGGAAGGAATTTTGAAGCCTACCGCCCACTCGTAGAATCCCTTCTGCGTCGATAAAAGGGTTGAGCGGTAGGAGAGGGGAGCGCATGTTAATGGGCTTACCCTTTAATAGCATGCTAATTTCCGCCGCGAAGAATTGGTTTTGTGTATAGCGAAATATAACTTGTTCCGCGTCTCTTAATTCTAACGCGGTAAGGTAAAAATGCACTGACCCGGGTTTCGAACGTAGTTTGTTTATAAACCGTTTGCAGGAAGCGATTACCCGTACTAGCTTGGTCCATCGCGAAATTCTCGAAAATACATCCCAAATTTCGACATTTGTGGCAACGTGAGACGCGCTCGACCTGTATTCCTCATTTGTGTTAACGATTTTTTGCACTGGCCAATGCTCTTCGCTGTCGCGGAGCCACGACGGTCCCTCGATCCAAAATTGCGAAGAGAGTAAGTCCTCCGCATTCGCGCCTCGAGAATTTAAATCCGCGGGGTTATCGCGAGTCGGAACGTGTCGCCAAATCGCTTGCGGTAGGGTAGTATGAATTTTTGAAGTTCTATTCGCTACTGTGACTTTCCATGTAGACGGATGCTTTCGGAGCCATGCGATTACAATTGTTGAATCCGTCCAGCAAACTGTCTGTTCTACCGGGGCCGAGAGCGCGGTCGTCACGTGTAACATATTGAGTCAATAATAAACTATCCAACACCGCGGAATCAGAAAGAAACATTGCGTTTTGTATACTTTGCCAGTTCCGCCGTTTTATACCTGCGTTCTCAGTAGTTGCAAAACCACTGTACGACCTTGCAAAGAAAAATGCTAACTTCACATTTGTAAGCACTGTATATATTGTTTAATGTTCATGTAAGCTAAGATTTAATCCGCCACTGTATATATTGTTCAATGTTCATGTTATTGATAAAACGAACGTCGGAAAAATTGAAACGAACGAGATGATAAAAGAATGATCAGTCTCGTCAGGACCGACACCGGAGAAAGACGTATTATTAGTAAACGATTTTCTGCTGTCCGTCTGTTAAAATTCCTTACACATTTGGGTGTAAAGAGAATGAAGCTTTCAGAAAACTAAAAGAATTATTGTCAACAAGTCCTGTATTAGCAATTTACGTTCCGAATTTAGAAACAGAATTGCATTGTGACGTTAGCGCATCAGGGTTCGGAGCAATACTCATGCAGAAACAAACGGATGGAAAATTTAGACCTTTGTCGTATTTTAGCCAAAGAACATCTACGGTTGAATCGCGATATCATACTTTTGAGTTAGAATGTTTAGCTGCTGTCAGTGCGATAAAAAGATTTCACGTGTATTTATCGGGAACCCATTTCAAAATTATAACAGATTGTGATAGTTTTAGATTCATGTTGAACAAACAGAGCATTAATCCGAGAATAGCAAGATGGGCCATGTTTTTACAAGAATACGACTATGAAATAAAACATCGATCTGGGAAAAGGATGAGCCACCTCGATGCGCTAAGCAGATGTCACAGCGTTTTAGTAATAGAAGGCAATACATTTGAACAGACGTTATCCCTTTGCCAAGACAGAGACGAAGAAATCAGAATCATTCGTGGCGAATTAGAAAACACCGAGAGTAAACTGTATGAATTACGCGATAGATTAGTGTACAGAAAAGTAATAAAAAACAAATTACTTTTCTACGTTCCACGAACAGTGGAGCATAATGTCATTCGTACTTGCCATGATGATATGGGACACGTCGGAGTACAAAAAGTATTTGATAACTTAATCAAAACATACTGGTTCTCGAGAATGCGAGAAAAAATCGACAGAATTCTGTAACTTCATAACGCGCGAAAATATTAAACACATACGTATAGCTGTTGGCACACCACGTGCCAACGGATAGGTCGAACGCTATAACCGTGTAATCACGCCTATGCTTGCGAAAATAAGCGAAACCCCCCGAAAATGGGATCAAGTTCTATATCGAGCAGTGTTCGCGCTAAATAATACAATATCGAAAAGTACAGGTGAAACGGCAAGCAAACTGCTATTTGGTGTCGATCAATTTGGAGAAATAAATGATTGCGTTAAACTTGTAATTAATGAGGATATTGAAAGAGACTTACAAACATTAAGGGAAAATGCTGCCAGTAGTATAATCAAAAGTCAAGCGATGAGCGAGGAGGATTATAATAAAAAGCGGAAATGCGCAAACGTGTACAATGTTGGTGATTATGTAATGATCAGAAACTTAGACACAACAATAGGAACGAACAAGAAACTAATTCCAAAATTTAAGGGTCCATATGTTATAAAAAAAAGTGGTAGACCACGATCGTTACGTAGTCACCCCCACATGATCATTTTAAAACATTTGTAGCTTATTGCAACGTTGACCGATTTTGATGAAATATTCAGAATATGTATCATTCAAAGAGATCTACAAATCGTACTTTCTAAATTTCCAATGTAAGTCCACATAAAAAAGTTGCAAGATACAACCTTCAGCATTTTCTCTGCTATTACGACTAATTGCAATTTTTGTAAACATTTTTTTTCACTCTACGTAGCAAACCAATTGTGTTACATAGAATCAATCATTTACTTGTAGTTTTATGACAATGATATTCCTTCATACAGTAATAAACAAATGACATCGACTGATTGACGGGTCCGGTGTATTCCTGATTGGGGGTGTATAGGGGCAGCCAACAGGTAAAGGAAAAAAAACGGTTTGCAAATATTAGCCTTGGAAGAGTTTAGAGGACACTCCGAAACATGATTTTTACGGTTATTTGGGATGACTCCGTAGCGGCGGTGAAGTGGGGTATCCCTTGGACATGCGGAAGCAGTAAAACATCTGTACGGTGCCCGAATTGTTGCATAGAGAAAATTTAACGTGGATGGTTCTGATGGATGCCAATATTATTTTTATAACATAAGAAAGGAGACAATGTCAGCATAATCTTCTTTTGCTGTATCCTTTAGTTGAGCCGCGAAGCCTTTTGGAAGATGCTGTTGCTTTCGCGGCTCGCTTGAGCACCGTTTTTCTCACGTGCTCAGCCGAAGATGCTTCATTATGTGCCATTGTGCACTACACGGTCTTCAAACTTCACTGCACCAAATGTAAAATGTACACAATCGCGTCGACACGAGTAAGCATACTTATTTCCGCGCGGTGTATAAATTATGTACTAAATGAGACAGGAAGAGGAAGGGGATGGCTCTTTTGCGCACAGACGATTGCGCACGACGGCATGGCACACGGTTCTTTTGGACACGGTGTTATTGGACACACGGTTCTTTTGGACACAGTAACATTGGACACAGTGGGTTAGGGTTAGGGTTAGGGTTAGGAAAGAGGAAAACCCACTGTGTCCAATTTTACTGTGTCCAAAAGAACCGTGTGTCCAATAATACCGTGTCCAAACGAACCGTGTGCCATGCCGTCGTGCGCAATCGTCTGTGCGCAAAAGATGGCCTCTCGACAGGAATGATTCGCACGAAATTACGAACGCGTTCCCGTCCATCAGTAAACTGAAGAAACCAAACACCGACGCAATCAGTTTTGCCAGATGTGTCGCCGGTGTCCCCCCTCTCGTCCTTCCGACAAATTTCACTGGACCACGCTTGAGCCTGATTCCGTCCGTGCACCAACAGGCCTTTCTCTATCGAATTGTTTATCTGTGTATACTGAAATATGTTTTGTATTGTTGAAATAATTTTTTTCCGGTATAGTCACCTAAGATGTTTGAAGGATACGAGGTTATCGGAGGCGGGTACCTTCAAATAATGTTCAATCAGGTATTTCGTGACGAGTCGTTTATTTTGCAATACAAAGTCGCGACGGCGTTCAGAGTAGTTCGGCTAGGCTAGACAGCGATTCAACTGAGACTCGATTCTCACTCGTTTGTGACTCTACTCGACTAGCTACCACGCGTCGGTAGTCTGCCGTCTTATATTGCGGAAACGCATGTCGATTGATTGGTGGAAGTCTTTTCGAGGAACTTCCACCAATCGGTTAATTTTTCGTAACACGCCCACGTTCCACGCCCGTTGTGCGTGAGAAGGGTGAGCGCGTCGTTTCGTTAAAAATCTAATTTTGGTGATGCAGCGGGGTGTCTTCCGGGCCCAGTGCTAAGTGCGGTATGTGCCTGCTGGCTTATGTCCACGGGCACCGCTTTCCCGGTTGATAGGAACCAGACACGCGTCGCTGGGACACTCTAAGCTGGAGACACTTCGACTACCCAAAATTGATGGCGTCCACTTGCGTTATTGAGTTCGTCGCTAGGAACTACAAGGACACATCTGTCCGCTAAGTGGTCGAAATCGTTAAAGACGTTTTCTCACAAACAGCGTCTTATGCTGTGCAAACCATAAATCTTTCTCGGTGCTGGTGCGCCGAAGATTTCTCTTCCGGCGCCCCACTAGCCGCTACATGTTCAATAGTGACTCCCAATCGAATTGATTCTGAACCACACCATTTCCCAAAAGAAAATTACGGAAAAATTCGTGGATATTCTACTTGCTAGCATATGTGACTGAGATTTTTTCCGGATTATTAGGTGGAACAATCGATTTTTAACATCGAACTTCAAAAGAGATTAGAATTTGCAGAAGAATACATAAACGCTAGCGACGACTTCTGGAAGAATGTAATATTCTCCGATGAGTCGAAATTTAATATTTTTGAGTTGGATGGTCATAAAAAAGTGTGGCGGAGAGCTAGTACTGAATTGGATCCTACTAAGTATCAATTAAGAAAAATTCCCGTTAAATTAATCGCAACACTTGTAATAATGAAATGTTCGAATACTTTTGTCCCTGCAGTTTCTCGCCATTTCGTGAAATTTTTGTCATTGTAAGTTACGAAATAATGTAATTAAGTTTTGTATTTACTCATTTGTTGTTATAAGTGTTGTATACAATATAAAGCTACATATGTTTAGATACAATTAATAACATAAACGATATTGTTGCTTTTAATTCTATATTCCAAGCGTACGAATACTTTTGTCCCCCACTGAATATCGCAATATAGGGCGAGTAAACTATTTTGTATTGCATTTTTAAGCTTGTACATTATTTTCCCGAATATAAAAATGTTTATTATCTCATAATACGCTTGTACACGGAGAGAATAGGGCGACGAAAAAATGTATTTTGATGCAATTTACCAAAAATTCTAAAAAGAATTCAGAACAATTGTTTCAATAATATCCAACTACTGAATTTTTATAAAACCAGTATCTCTGAAACTTCAATACGAAAAACGCACTTTCCTCGAGTGTTCGGAGATTTCCAATTTTATTAAACAAACATGTTTGTATAATCCGCAATGGGGAATTTTAGTCATGTGTACTAGTAAGTAGAACACCCATGAATTTTTTCGTAATTATTTGTTGGGCACGGTATGACTAAACATGAATTCGATTCGGGAGTCACCGTTAAACATTTTATGTGGTAACAGCGGAAAAAAATGATTTAAAAAATAAGAAAAATATATCTTAGTTGGATTTTTTAGAAAAATTTGCAGTCCAAATTTCGCTTTGAGAAGTTTTTTTTAGAACAAATGTATATCCTAGAGGTACATACGTGTGTGTTTAGTGCGGCGGGAGGGAAAGGGGTGGCGATGGTTCGCCAGAGTGGGCGATCAACGCGTAACCAAAGGAACAATCAAGCGCGCGCAACCGCGTCGGTAGGTATCAATATTTATAATTAGTATTCTATAATAACATTGTAAAGTGTAAATTGTTGGGTAGAAACGAAAGGTCGCAGGGTTTTCAAATTGAAGTACCAATAATTTAAAAATGCGTCTGGACAATTTCTAACTCTTTCACCCTCACTCTTTCAACTTTATCCCACTATTGTTTACCACCTCCACTACAGATTTCACATCCTGTTTTGGATCCTCGTTGGGTTCCGTAACGCAGAACCTTTAACTTACGATCCCGAAATAATTTGAGAGAAATAAAATGTGATTTGTGGGAGAGCTAACTGATTTATTACTGTTACCACTGCGATTCTCGGAAAGAGACCGAGGGCTCGACGGATTGCCGTGTATATTGACGCGGCTCTCTCCCCTCGCCGCGCACCCCGAACTACTCGGTCCGCCCGAAGTGTGCGGGGAGGGAGGGAGACGAACCGCGACGACGGCCGAGTCCTCGATACAAACAAGGTTCGACATTCGCTAATTTGCTGTGTGTGCGTGTGGACGCACAGCGGCACCGAACAGCTGATTGTTCGAACACATCCCATTGTAGCCGGTACGCGCTTCGCATCGCAAGACTCTATAGTTGACCGCCTGCAGGTGTTGGGGTGTATGCTAATAAAACCTACCCTGACGTTTGCAGGATGGCAAGATTATTTTATTCGCCAAACGACTTGACGGGTGTAGAAAACCTAACTATCGCATCATAAACGTTGCCAGTCGGATACCGCTGGGGCCTGTCCGACCGTGCGGCACATTTGGCGATCACCTTTGCCGGTGACGAGTTCCGCCTGTAACGTCTATATCAATACGTTGTCATACGAAACACGATTAGATTCGGCTCACTTTGAGACATCGGTCGGCCGCACTTAGGCAATCGGAGACCCACCGTTGCGGGTTTTCGATATTACATTGTATGCGTTCCTTCGAGGTCTGCACGTGGCCGATGGCTCGACGTCGTCGACGCTACGTCGCACGGCCGTGGCGGGCGCGGTGGCCATGGAGGGGGAGGGTGGCAGACCAAAAACCGCCCGGTCATCATGTTGTTACGTATGGAGACGTTTCTCCACGTTCATTTCGATTAGAAATTCTAATCTCTTTTCTGAGAAGGAAAAGCGTCCCAACAGGCCCCTTTTATTAACGAAAGATACTGTATGCCTTCTTTATATCAAAATCTCTAGACACTCCCTTCTGGCATCCGTTAATTAATATTCTGATAAGAAATAGCCCGGATAACCTTCATTAACCCCTTTTACCCAAAATCTAACTGAGGTCTGCTTTTCATTAGAAGTGACAAAAATGTGACTGTGACCCTACGTGACATTAGATCTTAAACAGAGTACCCTTTCATTTTCAAGGTATATAAACCCGTTCGTTTTCATCCTCTTTGGTTTAGTCGAGATTCAGAAGCGGTTCAGTAGCTGTTTGGGATCGAGCCTTTAATAGAAGGGTTGAAGGACCACTGTGTAGGCGGGCGCGGTTAGAGGAAAACTCGGAACTGCACGAGAACACTTTATTTTACCGGCTCGCGGTTCGTCAACACGAACGTTCTCTACACAGAAATGTATAAGTACGCAAATAAACAGTATGAATTATACCAGCTAATCTAATTATTCCCTGTAGCGAGCAGAGAATCACGATAAGATTAACCCTTTCTAAGGACGGGTCCCACGACGCACGAAGCCCTTAGAACAAAGAAACCGAACCGAACCGAACTGCTTGCAAGCGCTTGAAGATCGACAGCGTATTGAATCACTTCGGAGATCGGCGAGCGGTTTCCTAGCACCGCCGGAACGATGACTTGCCGAATTTGAACTCTGGCCAGTAGAATTTCTATTATCGCGTCGATAATCGATCCGACGGTGACGACCTATCACGCGGGGTGCTGAGAATCGACCCGCGATCTCGCGAAGACGAGCTAGGAAACCAATGGCGGTGCGGCGTTCGCACGTCACTTTCCGCCAATCCCAAACAGTAGCGTTATTAGTAATCGTGCAGTCACGTCGCGTTACAGAGTCAATTCTAGTGAGATCGGGTCAAAGTCCCTTTCGAATCAATCTTAACCTTATAGATTCCGTTAGTTCGCGTATATTCTATTTGGCATCCAATTCTCGCTCTCCAACCCCGCATTGCCAGTGCGTCAACACCGTGCACCATAGGTAACAATTCCTCTAATTGTACATTTATCATATCCATTCGCGACACAAACAATTACATCTGTAATCACCTAAATTCAGAATAAATTTGTCTTGTTTGTTAACTCGCGTACCCTTAATTATTGCCTAAAATGCTAATCAAATAATTGAACGTTCCCACACGATACAATCTAACCGCTCGGATTGTATCAACTAAATTATATAGAAGTTACGAGGCTTACTAATCTTAAATTCAATTCAACAAAGATTTCTCCAACCTAGTGGCTCCTCGATTTCGCATCGGGTGCGTCCACGCTCTTATACCATCCTAGTGGATCCCCGATTTCACATTGGGTTCTTCCGTATCCTAGCAGCTCCCTGATTTCGCATCAGGTGCGTCCGCGCTCTTATACAACCTCCTTTCGTATCGGGTTCGCCGCGTGTCTCCCTAGTGACTCCTCGATTTCGCATCGGGTGCGTGCGCGAAGTTTCATCCTCCTAGAAGCTCCTCGATTTCGCATCGGGTGCGTCTGCGCTGGACTCCAACCTCCCAGAGGTTCCCTGATTTCGCATCAGGTGTGTCCTCGACGTCAACTATCCTAGCGGCTCCCCGATCACGCATTGGGTGCGTCCGCGTACCTAACTAACAATTGAAACCATATTCCTGGGGTTACAATCCCCTCGCCGGCCTCTCGCGTGGCTCGTAACAATGTGTTTTTAAAAATTATATTATATTGTATTATCATTTAATTCATTATTTAATTAATCATTTAACCATTTAATTTAATCATACCATTTTATTTAAATATATTATTAATAAACTTTTAAAAACATGTCGCCTTGAATTCCTTTCCTGCACGCTATCCTTCTCCATGTTCGAAGACGTATACAATAAAAAAAACAAAAATAAATAAATGAAACAAAAAGAGTATATAAAAGTATTATAGTACAAAGTTTATAGTTTATAGTATTATAGTTATAGTATTAGTGTTATAGTTATAGTTTACAGTGTAACAGACCAGGCTGCGCCAGGCCTGTTACATACCAGACGCGATCGCCGCCGAATCCGAACTTCCCCGACCACGACCGACGGATACCGAGATCCGCCGGTACCCGCGAACGCTCTCCGCGACCCCCCCCCCCCCCTCTGCCGAACTAGTCTTGGCGGCATCCGGAAGCCGCCATACTACCGAGACCGCCCATCCGGATGCGTGACGTCGCCAGAAAATCCGCCGCGAAACACCCCGCGCCGCATCCCTCGCCTAGACAATCGGTAAGGGATAGGGAACCGGCACGCTCGTCTCTTTCTTCTTGTCCGAACCTGCCGTACCACGAGACGTCTCTCGCCGGAAAAACCGCTTGTGCCGCGATACGTTCCCCCGCGTGGGACCCGGGCCTCCGCGAGCCGGAAAACCCATGATCCGCCGCTCCGCGAGCCGTAACCCGCGAACCGCGACCGCCGTGAACCGCGAATTCTTGTCAAGAGACAGTGAGCAGAACGCCCGAAAACGAGTGTTGTCAATCACCCGTTCCCGACCGTCCGCGATCGCCCGAGCCTCGCGTTATCCCGCCGCGAACCTTGGCACGGCGAGCCAAATCCGGCCACGAGGACCCGTTGTACGAGATCCGCCGGAAAACGGACTCGTTACAATAGTATTATAGTTTAAAGTTTTATAGTATATAAAACAAAAAATACAAAAAATAAAAATGATATCACATAAAATACATGCGTTTTTGATCATTGAAAAGCCCCATCGTTGCACTATCGAGACACGGTTTGCGGCATCCCGATCCCTTGCGGCTTTCGTAGCTACACGTACACGCCGACGTAACGGTGTGTAAGTGTGTCGAGACACGGCCGAATATTGTAAATTATTCCTAGAAAACGCAAAAGTGCGACTTTTGCGGGGACGAGCGCTCTAGATTTATCCTTCACCTAGCGTTTTTGATCATTGAAAACGTCGAAAAAATCAGTTTTTATTTTTTTAACAACGGCGCACCAAACCAAAAAATCTGAAAAAATGCATGAACAATACTTATGACAATATACCGCTACTGTAAAAATATAAATGTTGTCACTCTAGAACTTCCATGTGAAATCTGCATTTTTTCGATTTTTTTGAGCTTTTTGATTTTTTACAAGCAGGATTTTCACTTTAGAAATCTGAAACCAATTGCAAAGTATGTATTAGGGTTCTTGACATGTGTCAGATTTTTCTCAGAATTTCTAAACGTCATTAACTAGGGAAAATAGGCCAAAAACTGATTTTTCGATTTTACCCCATAACTATCCTCCCGATCGAGATACAGGGTTGAAATTTTGCACAGTATGTTTTTCCTTGGTGCTCTATCGAATGGCACATCGTCGATAAAATTCGGTTCAAGGGCATTTTTTACTATCTTATCCGGCTATACCCTTTGACTTTTGTTAATCTTCGTTTACTTGGTGCCGTTTTATGGATTCATCTTTTTTTTTTAATTTTGTTCCATAATTTTTTTGCTAATTATTTGCAGTTGTTTCGAATTGATGATCTGGTGAAGGGCACCATCCGAGAGAATTACGACCTGATTAAATGGTTCCGCTTGTTTATGGAATCCAATTCCTGGAAGGGGGATACATTCCAAAGGCGGTATGCTAGTATAAAAACACACATTGAGTCTCAAGGCAATAGCAATGGTAAATTATTTCACGTTTTTTTCTTTTGTAACAGATGGCGGGTTCCTGGATTTCGCTGGTAAAGGAAATTGTTGGCTTGTCAATGTTAATAGAATTTATGTATAAATATGTATATGTCTTATAAGGAAAACTGTTTTAAAGTCCAAAATACATGTTAAGATGTGTGTATATTTACAGTAAGTGTGCGTGTGTGTATATTTTTACAATGTTTTGTGTGTGTGTGTGTGTGTGTGTGTGTGTTTATAATGTGTGTGTGTGTGTTTATAATGTGTGCGCGTTTATATAATAGGCGAAACTGGTATGGGAACTTACAAAACTTAGTATTTACAAGTCTTACAAAACTTGTACTATTTATTTAAATAGATTGTGCGCCGTTTGTTGGTTTTGGGAAGCAAGGTATTTACTTATTTAGAAAGAATAAAAAAAAACACAGATATGATCATGAACGATATTTGATCGATGTTTCCTCTACTAAGGCTAGGCTTTTACTGAACGACTTCGGCAGCTCGTCGATACGTTGGAGAAAAATAAAACATCTGAATGAGACACGTCGGCGGACCAAAAAGAAGCGCGGCTCTGTCTTTGATTCGATACCTAAAGACACCGCGAGATACAATGTAACGAGATACATATACAACAGTTAATGGAACCGTATTATAAATATAATTTCTGTACAAATATCTATACCGTTACGCACCAGTAACTCTCCCTAATTCTTAGGTGGAGGAATGGAGAGAAGGGGTGAACGGAGGAATGGTGTGAATGGGGTGCGAGCGGAAGAGGGGGTCCGGGGGGATAGGGGAAAGAAATTTTGGCAGAGATTGTTCTCCAAAGTTTCGATTGTTTATCCTCCCTTTAATGACTTATTAAATTGCTGCATGAGGTAAGCTAAATTCTGTAAAAATTCATTTGTACGTTCTTACCGTAATTTGTTTAGCATTCCTATCACAAGTATAGTGCATAAATTTATTGATGCATGCTTTTCTACCGTTTCATTCAATCATTCATTCACGTTTTTTGCATAAACTGCTGTCATGCTTTCAGTCAGTATGTTCATATTGCTTGTCAAATGTTCTCACAGTATTATATTTTTCGTCAATCTAGATTTCTTGTTAAGAGTACTCCTTTGTATCGTCATATTTGATATACGTGTGAATATAATAAATATTATTTTTCGTATATTCAATGAATAACAAATTTTACAATTTGCTAAACTTTTGAATCTTGTTGTAGACTATTCAGCACCTTGCGCGAGTGGCACATCCTCACCCTTAAAAGACGCTATCCAAAATACAGTATGTCAAAAGTTAAATATTATTTCATTCAACATTGATCCCGTATGATCACTTGTAAAAGTATAATTTATTTTTTTTTCGTAGGAAATCATCGCACAGTGTGGCCAACGCAGAAAACTCGAGCGGCATTGCATCGTTTCGCAGCGTACTGTCCTTACGCCGCGTGGCGTTGTTACGCGGCGTGCCGTCCTAACGCCGCGCGCCTTATGTACGCCGCCCGCCGTATGTACGCTGCTCGCCGTATGTATGCCGTGCGCCGTATGTACGCGGCGCTCCTCCACTGCGCCGCTCGCCGTATGTACGCCGCGCGCCGTAGTTGTTCCCTCTAAGTCTAATAGGAAGAAAGGTATGGTCTTGTTTCACGCTATTTTCATCTTGAAATTGATTCTAAGGATTTATGTTTGACTATATGGTTTCAGCATCCACCAAACCGGGCAGAAAGCCTGGTTGGTCTGAAGAGGTCATGATCCAAGCATTGAATGCCGTAAAGTAATATACCTTATTTTAAATTAAAATCCAGGAAGGAATCGGCTTTTGATACTTATGCGTACCGTTTCCGTATTTCAGAAATGGAGTTCCCATACGCCAGGCGGCTAGGGATTATGAAGTCCCATATACAACATTATACAGACGAGCGAAAGGAATTCGTAGATAAATTCGATTTTTACTATTGGACGTTTATTTAGTTTTATAATTGTACATATCTATTTATTTATACTTTTAATTCATTAATTTATTTATTTTTTAAAATTTATTTATATACATTTTATAAATTGACGTTAAAATTAATTTATTTTTTTCTTATTAATTGACCCTTCCCTAGTAGCACAAAATATTGTATACACATTCATATAATATTAAAAAGAGATTCAATCTTTTTTTAATATTCGAATATACATACAATATTTATTTCATATTAAGTAAAAAATATTTCTTTTTTAATATTCAGGAAATATGTATTTCATGTTACGAGAAAAATATTTTTTTCTAAATATTAAATAAATCTTTATTTCATATTAGAAGTAGAATATTTTTTCCTAATATAAAAATAATATTTATTTAATATCAGGAAAAAAATATTCTTTTCTCATTATAAAATGAATCTTTATGTAATATTAGAAATAGATTATTTTTTTTAACTATGCAGGAAATATTTTATGTTTATCATGGAAAAATATTTGTTCCCGAATATGATGCGAAGTAAAATGTTTACTGTTGAGGGGGTTTTTCGTTTGATAAGCCGACCGATCTATCGATGCGTATTTAGACGCGTACAAATCGTAACTGTCAGTGCGCCTCAGCTATACGAAATTCTATATCTAACGTCCGTACACCAACACGCACGCACACAAGTACACCCATCAACCGAGTAAACCCAAACATCGTACCGGTCGGTGACGACCTCACACACACACACAAACGCAAACTTTGAAATATATCCAACATTTACTTTTAATTTACTTTGAATTCGTGTTTGTCACTTAATTGACATGTATTTATATTATAATAACATTAATGCGACAAAGTTCCCTAGTAGCACAAAAATATTAGATAGATATTTTTTTCAAATATTGGAAAAATATTTTTTGAGCCACATTTTTTCATATGAGAAAAATAATGGATCTAAATATTGTATACATGTACAAGAAATATAAATTGAATGTTTAAAAAATATAAGCTAAATATTCAGAAGATATAAACTAGATATTTAAAAAATATAAAGTAAATATTTAAAAAATGTGAATTTAATATTTGAAAAATATAAATGTAATATTTAAATAACATTCAATAAAATTTTCAAACTTAATAAAAAGTTATAACAAAAATTAGAAAATATGAATATGTATTACTTCTTGTGCGCTGCTTGAGGGAATATTGATGGCACTTTGTCTTCGAAAGGACCTTATTACATTTAAGAAATTTTTTATGCAGTTGGCGGGATTCGAACTCGGGACTTACCGTTTACTTGATGATGTGCTTTTTTTTTTGAAAATACGTTTATTGGTTTATTTTATGTACAGTGTCTTATGTGTATGGTACCTCTAATAAACATATAAAAAAACTTAACCAATATCTCTACGGGGTTTGGAATATATTTCCCTAGTAGCACAAAAATATTGGATATATATTTTTTTCGAATATTGGAAAAATATTTTTTGAGCCACACTTTTTAATATTAGATAAATATTAGATCTAATATTGTATACATGTTCAAGAAATGCAAATTGAACGTTTAGAAAATATTAGCTAAATATTCAGAGAATATAAAATAGATATTTAAAAAATATTAGCTAAATATTCAGAGAATATAAACTAGATATTTAAAAAATATAAAGTAAATATTTAAAAAATGTGAATATAACATTTGAAAAATATAAATTCAATATTCAAATTGACGAAAAAGTTATAACAAAAATTAAATACTATCCATACATATATATATATGTCGGAGATGTCGAAGGCCGAAGAAGATTTAATTATGCAGTTTTGTTTTTGCCCATTATAAGAAATGGGAGAATTTACCCATGGGGTACCTTGGGTTTTGTTTTGTTTTGTTTTCCTCGGCACGCGGCCGAGTTTGGTTGGGCTCCTGAGAGGGGAGCGCGGCGGCGAGCAGATTGGTTTGCCGAGAGAGAAGGGAGCGACGAAAGGACACTTTTGAATAGACCGTCGAAGACGACACTTGTTCTTGTTGTATCTCGAATAAAAATAAGATTTTGTGAATCATTGAGCGTGCTTCCAATGGAGGGGACGAGTGAGAGAACGAACAAGGGAGAAGCTCCGACATATATATATATATATATATATATATATATATATATATATATATATATATATATATATATATATATATATATATATGTAGGGTCCGCGCGATCGTGAATTCGAAAGGCAACGGTCGTCTCGCGGAAAGTAACGAGTAAACATCGCGATGTGTCACGAAGGACAGAGCGCCGTGTTGTGGCAAAGGAAGCGCGAAGAGTATGCGTGAGAGAGGGAAAGAGAGAGACAGTGAGAGAGAAAGAGTACGCGTGGCCGATACGGCAGCCGCGAACGTAAGACAGTGACGAAAGGACGATTGTAGAGAGACGAGCTAGAGACGTGTAGAGACGACGACGAAAAAGGGCGTTCGAAACGCCTATCGAGTGCGCGAAAATAATCGTGGGAGTGACCTCAGACGGAGGCGAACCCCGTAAATCCGAGCGCGGACGCAATTGCTGTAACCCCTGTACTTCTCTTTTTTTTTCTTGTTTTGTACACTATCACATTAAAGTTTTCGTTTCCTCGTGCTTATAAGTGACCAGTACTTCCTAACACCTCTGTTCCCACATATATATATATATATATATATATATATATATATATATATATATATATATATATATATATATCTTTCTATGCACTGCTCGAGGGAATATTCCATTTTATCTTCGAAAGGACCTCATTACAATTCAGACATTTTTATGCAGTTGACGGGATTCGAACTCGGGACTTACCGTTTACTTGATGATGTGCTTCCTTTTTTTTTTGGAAAATATGTTTATTGGATTTAATATGTTCATTGTTTTGTTTTGTGGTTCCGCTGTAAACATATAAAAACTTAACCAGTAATTCTTTGGTCTTGTTACATAATTGATTGCAGTTTGCGATGCTCTTATATAATCTATTTGTTTATGTTTTGAACTTATTATACTATTTTATGCTAGGAGTATTGCACTTCGTTAGTTCTTTGGTGCTAAGGCGTTGTTGTATTTTTAGATTCGGGGAGAAAAATCCTCTGCTCGGCAGCAGAGTGTGAAACCCCGAAATAGGTCTTAGATCTTAATCTAATTACTTACTAGCTAACTTAACTAAACTTACGACTAGGGTCTATGTACAAGGCACGGCTATTTACATCTTAGGCTAGGTTTATGGTTGATTGTGCGGCATGGGCCAACGTTCTCGTTGTTGTGTAGGTGTCCCCTTTTTGTTCAAGGTAAGGGGTCCGTCTATTGTGTTGGATGCCTGCGGGGTTCGTTTGTTTTGCGGGTACGGAGGGCCTGCAAGTGGGGGCTATTGCTTGAGAGCCACCAATATTTTTTGAGTTGTAGGCGGTCAAAGTTGTGTCTATCTCGGAGCGGAAGTGCGGTTGAAAAGGGCCTAGCCGATTAAGATGGTCAAAACTGCCCTTAGAGGGTTTTCAATGATTAATGAACCATTCGAAAGCTGACCCAGAAAAACCCCTCTGAGCAAAATTTCAACCCCCTATCTTGCCTGTGAGGGTAGTTACAGGGTAAATTAGATTTCGCGCTTTTCCGCGCATTTCCCACACTCTGATGCTTCCTAAAATTCTGAAAAAAATGTGGCATATTTTGGATCCTAAGACAGATTTTTGAGAATTTTTTCAGATTTTTTTCTTGCAAACTGTGGTCGTAAAAAATGAAAAACCTCAAAAAAATCAGAAAAATGTACATTTCTCAAAAATATGAAAACATGCTATTTTGCTGTTTAGTGCCCCGATAAAGTACCATAACAGGCAGTGTCCTCAATTTTTTTAGATTTTTTCTTGTGGGCACTTTTTGTCCAGACAAGAAAAACCGAATTTTTTCGCCGTTTCTGCTATTAGGAGGAAAGTTACACTTGTTGGTTTTATCGCAGGTATATATTAAGTCATTTTAAACATTATTACATTGAAACAAGTAAGTGTTTGACCTAAGAAATGTTTTAAGAGAAAAAATGGATTGTAATTTGTGCGATATATATCAGAATGTTCGGAACGTTTACAACATCGCCGGTTGGCACAGCGGTTAGGGCGTCGGACTACGGAGCGGATACGCTGGTGTTCGAATCCCGTCGGTGGGAAAGTTTTTTTTCCATACGTCATCTTTATTTTTTCAATTTCTTATATGGTTTATTTATGTGATTTTAACAATATTTTTTAATGTTTTAAAAATATTGAGGTAACATTTTTAACTAAAATACATACAAAAATAGTTTTGCAGTATCTATTATTTCCTCGATTCTCTAATTGTATATGTTCATCATTGCGGTCCTGTTTAACATTGTTAATACTAAAATTCATTAATCTAGTTTCTAAGCCTTGCGTCTTCAGAAATTAGGGAGGAAATAAGAAGAACTCTGAATAAATAACACGCAGCAAAGTATTGGTTTTTGTCAAATTGAGAGAAAAGGGCTACATACTACCACTATTTTGAAAGTGAGGTATCAGGTACAAATAAGCCTAAGCCATTCCTCTTTATTGTAAGGTACATGAGGAAGTAATTCCCGTTTATAGTTACTTGAATGAAAGACTTGTTCTGTGCACATTTATGATACGGATCAGGAAGTTCATTATTTTCGGTGGGATGCAGAGGCAATTCATAGTATACTAGGTCAAAAGTACCAGCTTCTACACAAACAAGTAGACAACAAAACCTTTCCAAAAATTGGGAACAATTGGAACTGCAAAAAGACTCCATTTCAAACAGTATCCTCGGTAGATACTCTTGATTTTCCGGAAATGACAGAAGTAGATTTAAAAATTCTTTTCACGGAATCTTACCAATTTTCACAAGCAATTTCATATCAGGCAGAAATCGTGGACGAACACAATAATATAAATATTAATTTATTGCCTAATCCAAGAAAATAATATCATTAAATTCGAAGTAAAATCGGAGTGATATAAATAAAAGTTAGTTAAAAATGTTACCTCAATATTTTTAAAACATTAAAAAAATATTGTTAAAATCACATAAATGAACCATGTAAGAAATTGAAAAAATAAAGATGACGTATGGAAAAAAAACTTTCCCCCCGACGGGTTTTGAACACCAGCGTATCCGCTCCGTAGCCCAACGACCTAACCGCTGTGCCAACCGGCGATGTTGTAAACGTTCCGAACATTCTGGTATATATCGCACAATATACAATCCATTTTTTCTCTTAAAACATTTCTTAGGTCAAACACTTACTTGTTTCAATGTAATAATGTTTAAAATGACTTAATATATACCTGCGATAAAACCAACAAGTGTAACTTTCCTCCTAATAGCAGAAACGGCGAAAAAATTCGGTTTTTCTTGTCTGGACAAAAAGTGCCCACAAGAAAAAATCTAAAAAAATTGAGGACACTGCCTGTTATGGTACTTTATCGGGGCACTAAACAGCAAAATAGCATGTTTTCATATTTTTGAGAAATGTACATTTTTCTGATTTTTTTGAGGTTTTTCATTTTTTACGACCACAGTTTGCAAGAAAAAAATCTGAAAAAATTCTCAAAAATCTGTCTTAGGATCCAAAATATGCCACATTTTTTTCAGAATTTTAGGAAGCATCAGAGTGTGGGAAATGCGCGGAAAAGCGCGAAATCTAATTTACCCTGTAACTACCCTCACAGGCAAGATAGGGGGTTGAAATTTTGCTCAGAGGGGTTTTTCTGGGTCAGCTTTCGAATGGTTCATTAAT
Organism: Halictus rubicundus; assembly: GCF_050948215.1. Classification (NCBI taxonomy): domain Eukaryota; kingdom Metazoa; phylum Arthropoda; class Insecta; order Hymenoptera; family Halictidae; genus Halictus; species Halictus rubicundus. The sequence continues at coordinate 474,045 of NW_027488706.1, read as the reverse complement.
CATTGAAAAACCTCTAAGGGCAGTTTTGACCATCTTAATCGGCTAGGCCCTTTGAAACGTTCTGGGTGTTCGGAGTATTCTTGGTTGGTGTACGCGATTCTTTTGTCTGCCTTGTTACGGCGCCAATGGTATATTATGAGTGTGTTGTTGTGGTCTTGTATTAGTCCGTTTGCGTCACAGATGGCAAATGCTTGTGGGGGTAGGTAACCTGTGCTAAGTTGTCGGTATGTGGTTGTTGAGTCTGGTTTTGCTAGATCTTTTGTTATATTGTTTTCGATGTGTGGTAAGTTGCTGAAGTAGTCTCTTGTTAGTTTTAATAGGAATGTGTCTATTCGGGGTATGTCGGCTGTGTTGTACAGTGTTGTGTTGTTTGTGTAATGTTGCCAGTTGGTGTTTTCGGATCTGTAAATTTGGTTGCAGGCTCTAAGGCACTTCCGCTCGAAGATCCTTATTCTTTCCATCATGGTGTGGTTAGTATTCCACCAGATGGGGGCTGCGTACGTTAGTGTTACGTATGGAGACGTTTCAACGTTCATTTTCGATTAGAAGTACTAATCTCCTTTCTGAGAACGAAAAGCGTCCCAACAGGCCCCTTTGTTTAATGATTGTACTCCGGCTGGACGCAGCTGGCACGAAGCATGATTCAGTAGCAGCACCGTAGTATTTCTTAATATGGAAATCTTCAAAACAATCCCCTTCTGGAATGTTTTATCAAGATAGTCTTTGATAGGAAATATCCTGGCTAACCCTTCGTTTTACCCCTTTAAACAAAAGATCCAGCTGCAAACCTTAAACTCACTCGAAATGACAAATACGAGTATGTGACCGTAGAATAAAACAGACTCATTTCCCCTCTCATTTTTAGGGTATATAAACCCATTCATTTTCATTCTCTTTGGTTCAGTCGAGTTTCAGAAGTTATTCGGTAACGTCGCGTTACGCGTAAGAGTCATTTCTAGTGAGATCGGGTTAAGGCACCTTTCGAATCAACGTAACCTTATAGATTCCGTTAGTTCGCGTATTCTATTTGGCATTCAACAATCGCTCTCCGACCCCGCATTGCCAGTGCGTCAACACCGTGCACCATAGGTAATAATTTCTATAATTGTACACTTATTAAATTCACTCGCGACACAACAACTACAATTGTAATGATTCCAATTCAGAATAAATTGTCTTGTTTGTTAACTCGCGTAATTTACAACCTTTAATTATTGCCTAAAATCCTAATCTAATAATTGAACGTTCCCATACGATACAATCTTACCGCTCGGATTGTATCAATTAAATTATATAAGTTACGAGGCTTACTAATCTTAAAATCAGATCAACAAAGATTTCCAAATTGAAAACAAATTGAAACCATATTCCTGTGGTAAAAATCCCCTCGCCGGCCTCTCGCGTTGCTCATAGCCCTGGCTCGTAACATTAGTATAGGTCTAATTAGTAACATATATAGTATTGATTTGGTTTTTCCGGGGAGGTGTTTGTTGTAAAACAGTCGGCTGTTAGCTTTAAAGGCTGTGGTTGCTTTTGTAAGTTGTTTCACAATGTGTTCGTTGCCTCTGAGCAGGTACTCTATGTGAACTCCGAGGTACTTAACCGATTTTTTGTGCGGTATTTTGCAATTGGATGTTGTTCCCGGTACTGTGGTGTTAATATGGAATTTGTTGCCGCCAGCTTTGATTTTGGTGGATAGATAATGGAGGGGTTTGCGGAATAGGATCGTTTCACATTTTTGGGGGTTAAGTCGGAGGTTCCAGGCACTGTAGTAATTGTTGATCTTGTTGACGGTTGTTTCGAGTTCCGTTTGTACTGTGTTTACGCGGTTGCTTGAGGTGTAAGTAACAAGATCGTCCGCGAATGCCAGTACAGCTGCCTTATTTGGTTTATTGAATTCGAACGCCTTCAGGAGATCGCTAGTGTAAATGTTAAATCGTATTGGGGAGTTTACTGTGCCTTGTTGCAGTCCTTCTGTGATGTGGAATGTCTGTGTCGATGTTGTCTTTCCGTCCCATGTTACAAATTTTTTGTCGGTTGTCATGTCCAGTATTGTGTGGATTAGCCATTTGGGGAATTCTTTCCGATGTAGTTTGTATAGGGGTCCGTTGAGCCAGACCGAATCGAAGGCTTTTTCTAAGTCTAGTAGGGCAGCGCCTACTAGTTGGTTGTTGCTGATTTTGTTGTTTACGTCGGATATGAATTTGTGGATTGCGTGGGTCGTTGAGTGTTTGTGTCTGAATCCGAATTGACAGTCTGGTATGATATTGTGTGATGTGCAGTGTTGTGTAATTTTGTTATTGATGACGGCTTCGTATACTTTACTTAGGCTTGGGGTTAGACTGATTGGCCTGTAGCTGGAGGGGTCGTTCGGGTTCTTGTTTCTTTTCAGTATGGGGAGAACTTTGGCCGTTTTCCAGATTTTTGGGAAATAGCTGTTATTTATGGCGTTGTTAAATAGGATTGCGAGGTGCGTTATTATTTTGTTAGGTAAGTGTTTTAGTACTATCGGGGGTATTCGGTCTGTCCCAACGGAGGTTTTGTTTGGGAGTCTTTTGAGTATGCTGTTCACTGTGAAGGTTACGTCGTCAGTGTCTTCGGGGTCTTTGGCGTTGTTAAGATTTGAGAATTGCGTGATGGTGCTCATGTTGTGTCTGTTCGTTGCAAATTCGTGTGTTAGAGTGCGAGCCGTGTTGTCTATTATTTCTTTCAGTCTTGTTCCGTCGTTTAGGTGTCGGGGGGAGTTGACTGTTTCGTAATAGGCTCCTATGGCGTTAAGTTTGTCTGTCGGGGTAGTTAGGATGTAGCTGTCGTTCGTTTTTTGGAGGGTTGTTGTGTTGCATTTGCCTTTGTCTAGTATGTGGCTGTCCCTTTGTTTTATATGGATGTCGTCTATTGTGGAAGGAGGTTTTCGTCTGAAGATTGAGTTGATTTTAGGGATGAAGGTGTCGTTATTTCTGTGGTCGATTTGTTTGATTACGTTTGTCCAGTATTTGTTTATGGCTTTGGTGAATTCGGTCTGTAGTTTTTTTTTAGGAGTTTGTGGGTGTTTATAGCTGTTTTTGTTATTGCGAGTTAGGATCTGTTAGGTGTAGTTTGTGAAGTAATTTTGTTAGTGTTTTTTTGTGTTTTTGGAGTTTGGTGATTTTTCGGTTGATGTATATTGTGGTGTTGTTGCGCGCCTTGAATTGGGGTGTGTGTGTGTTTATTGCGTTCATGATTACGTCTGTGATGGTTAGCAAGTTGTTGTCGATGTCCGTGATTGTTAGGTTACAGTCGGTAGGTATCGTGTTTGTATAGTTTCGGTCTATTTCTTTTGTAAAGGCCTTCCATTTAGTGGCCTTGTAATTTAGCTTTATGGTCTCTGGGTAGTTTGCTGTCGGGATGTTGGAGGGGAGTTCGAAGCTCATTGATACGGCCAAGTGGTCGCTATCGTAGGGCAGCGTACTGGCTTTCCCGGTGGTGCTGTTTGTTAGGTATAGCCTGGAATCTGCGAGGCATATGTCCAGGAAAGACAGGCCCGGTTTGAATGTGGGGGTGGAGGTTGTGATGGTGTGTAGTCTGTATGTCAGGTCGTGTTTGTTTTCCCACTTTTTAAAGTAGCGTCCTCTCTGATTGTTTGTTATGTCTCCCCAGTCTTTTCTTTTTGTGTTTAAGTCTCCGGCGATTATGTATAATAGTAATTGTTGGCGTCGTGTAAATTTAGGGTTTGGAATAGGTGTTCAAGTTCTGTGATGTATAGTGTTCTATTGTCGTTCGTCGCATATGCACTTATTATGAATAGTGTGTTGTTGTTTTCGGTTTTTGTCTTTATGATCGTGTATTCTAAAATTTTGTTGATGGTTGATGAGGGAGTGTGTATCTGTTCGCAGGGGATGTTATTTTTTATTAGAATTGCGGTTCCGCCGCCTTGGGTTGCGTTGGGCCTGTCTGTCCTATATAGTTTGTAATTTTTGAAGCTGAGGGTGTGTTTGGGGTTGAGCTTTGTCTCGGATAGAAGTATTATATCGTGGTTATGGTCTTGGAGGAATTGTTTCAAGTCGAGTCTGCGTGGGCGGGTGATTATAGAGTTTACGTTGATTGAAGCTATATTTATGGTGGTGGGGGGGGGGGGGCTGGCGGCGTTACTATTCATTGTGCTTTTCGAATAATGTATTGAGGACGAATTCTATTTTCTCGGTGTTGATAGATACCTGGGTGGCTATTTGGTTTAGTTATGTGGCGATGAGCGCGGCTATTTCGGTTTTTAAATTTTCTATCCAGTTGGCCGGGGGTTGTAGGGTGGGTGGCTTCTCGGTGTTGTGCTGGCTGGGTGTTCCGGTGTTCTTCTGGATGTTGGTGGTGTGGGTTGGTTGTGGCGGTGTCGGGCGTTCTTGTGGTGGTTGGACGTGTTGCATTGTTCCTCTGGCCATTTGTGCGTATGTTAGGCTGGGCGTTACCGCTGTGGCGATTTTCTGTATTCTTCTGTTCGTAGTTTGATGGTTGTGGGTTTGCGTGTCTCTTTTTAATTTGAGTGCAAACTTGATGTATGGGCAGCCTTTATACGAGGCGGGGTGCCCGGTTTGCCCGCAGTTGGCACATTTGAGGTTGGCTCGGTTGTCTGAGTTTGTGAGCGGGCAGTTCCCGGGCCCGTGGTTTTCTGCGCATTTTACGCAGCGATAGCCTAGTTGGCAGTTTCGACTAGCGTGTCCAATTCGTTGGCATTTTTTACACTGGAACAGTTGGGGTTTCCGGAGATGCTCCCATCTAACTTTTTGGTATGCCAGCGTTTTGATTTTGAATAGCGCTGCTGTCCGGCTTTCTCTGCTGATTTGCAATAGGTAGTGGTGTAGGTCGGGCTTCTGTTTATTGAAAATAAATTTGGTTAGGCTGATTATATTTGTTTCGGGTAGGTTTAGTTCTTCAATTTCATTTTTGATTTCGTCTGCTGTAAAGTTTCCTTTGATTCCTTTTAGAATTATGGATTTTGGTTTTTGGTCTTTGGGGGTTTATGTGTAGTGTTGTGTATTAATTTCGGTCAGCTTTTCTGTCAATGCCTTGTGTGTCTGCAGGTTTTTTGTGTAAATTGTGTGATTTTCCTTATCGTTTTCCTTCACGATGAAATCCTGTTTTTTAATGTTTAGAGAGTGTGCGATGCGGATTATATCCCCTATGTTGGAGTTGAGGGTGTATATTGGTGGTGGAGCGTAGGTTTTGGTTCTAGGTTGCGCGCTAGGTGGCTGCGTGTTTGGAGTGTTCTCATCTAGTTCCTTGTCGCTATTTTCCGAGAGCGTTTGGAATTGGTTGCTGAGTTCCACTAGGGATGTGGTGTCGGTGGTGCCGGGTGCGGCTTTCTTTGTTTTTTTGGGGGTTTCCCATAGGTCCGTTGGGGCGTTTTCCGTGTCTGTGGCGGTCGAGTTCTTTCCTGATCCGGGGGATGGCGCTGCGGTGTTTTTTGATCTGGCTGCCTTTAGGTTCGGCTGGATTGCGTGTTTGGGGGCTGTTGTTCTGTTGTTTTCTTTTAGAATGCTCTTGAACAGCTTGTCCATTTGTAGAGATGTTAGTTTAGGTATTTTTGATGTGCCAGGTTTGTTGGTTAGGTCCTCCGTGCTGTTTTCTTTGTTTTCTCCCTCGTTGGTGTGGCGTCTTTTGGGACGCGGAAGCGGAGTGGGCGCCATTGGGCCCGATACGGGACGAGCGTTCCTCGTCGGGTATCGGGGCCTGGCTTCTTTTTGTTGTTGGGGTCCCTTATGTGGATTGATGCTTCACTATTAATTATCACGCACTTGAGGGCTGCAAGAGCCTCACGATAACTATATGCACTTTGTTTGAATATGCACTGTTCACTGTTATTCTGTTCGCTAAGGGTTGTTCGATGTGCCTCTGTCGGCGTCTCGGGCACGACTCGATGATGTGCTTCCTCGCTGAGCCATGTGAACCTACATTGTTTCATTCATTACTTTTTATTCTTATAAAGGCTCAAATCATATCAAATCATGTAATTATTCGAAGAGATAGACTCTTGTTAAAAAAATATTTAGGTAACAATAAAACTACTTTTTTTAAATGATTATTAGTATATTAACGACAAAGAGATATATATATATTTTCTTAAGTATTTGAATCGTACGTAAGCATAGAAACACATACAATATATTTGCTAAATAAACAAAAACATTACAAACAATAACATGATATAATATTTTTATTGTGAAAAAATATATTGTTGTAATATAGTATAAAAATAATATAGCATAAAATAATAAATAGTAAAAACAATAAAATAATATAGCATAGTATATTGCGTGCGCCCGTCTACGACGTTGAACATCGGTAATAATCTGAATTTAACGGTGTGTTTCAATTCCTTCCAAACATCGAATGAAATGGTTGTGCCACCACCATTTCAATTTTGTCTGATAATAAAAGTGGCGCAAAATAGATATACTACACTTCAAAAGTTTGGAAGAAGATGAACAGAATCTTATAGAAATTTAGTGTTCACGATTTTTTATTATAATCGAAGTATGTTACTTAGTATGAAAATTGAATTTAGGAAAGTGCAAGAAGCTGGGGAAAAAAGGCAACGGGTCAAATGATACATAATAATGAATACGCATATATGTGTATATATTTATATTTATATATATATATTTATATTTATATATATATATTTATATTTATATATATATTTATATTTATATATATATTTATATTTATATATATATTTATATATATTTATATTTATATATATATTTATATTTATATATATATATTTATATTTACATATATATTTATATTTATTTGTTACATCCTAGACTTGGCTGTCGATAAAAATAAAGACACGTACTGTCGAATCTCTACCTCCGTAATTGAGTTTTGTCTTCTTCTTGTGGCAGCTGTAAAATTTAAATGAAAAATGAAACAAAATACATATGTATTACGTATAGTTCGTGGCAATACCACATAAAAGTAATAAATGTAGGTACTTACTCATTACAGCATCATATAATTTTAAATTAACGAAAGGTAATTTTTTCTTCCGTCCTTGCCCGGAATAATATGACGCTGCTTCCTTTGTTATTTGTTTGCGGAGCATATTATAAATAATTCTTCTATTGGTGTCTCCACCGACTAAATATAACAGTTGTACCTAAAAGATATATGTCATTATTTATTTAATGTCATCATTACAGATTATAAATATGAACCATTTACTAAACAAAAATACTGTGACGACTACGCGGTCTCTCGGAAGGACACAATCCTAAACCGAGAGCGCGGGATCTCTCTAGTCGTCTAAGAATTACACCCCTCTGTAACACTGCTTCCCCGACGAGCAAAGCATTAAAGGAACAGGAGGCTTAAGGGGGCCGGCAGGCATTTGGCCTTGACTGTCACGCCAATCCTCGAACGGTCCTCGAACGGTCAGTAGGGAAAACTGATTGTGGAATGATTAACATTTTTTTTGTGGAACTACATCGCGTCTACGACATATCGGTAAAAAAGAATATATGAAATGCCGACTTGAAAAGTAGTGGAAAAGAGAAACGAAAATTGAGAGAGAAAGCTAGCGACTAGACATGGTTGCCACATATCATCTTCGCCTCACTGTTGCCATGTCATCAAACCCGTAAATTTACAAGCGTTTCGTGAAACTGATTTCTGCATGAGCCCGATTCAGCCGACCAACACATGCTAACACGTACATTGCCACGGGCGCATAGATATACACAGGACTCGTTGTCACATTACCTTTGCAGTTTTTTGCTACTATCTCTGAAATCAAACTCACGTGTATGCAAAAGCTAAGGAAATCATTTGATTTATATTAAATTGAATCAGTTTATTCTTAACATTATAATAATTTTATACATATATTAACAGGACTTCTTTTAAAAAGAAAATGAGTCGGAATTTACTTCCTGTCAGAAAGAAAATTATATTCAAAATGAAATTAAAGCAGCTTTTTTTATGCCACAAAGCGCATAAAAAATTAAACAAAATTTGTCATATTTTTTTACTTTAGATGTCAAATCTGAAGTTAAGAAACAAACAAATACAAATTTACAACTAAAGACTAAACGTAAAATAAACTTGAATAATATCATATATATATAAAAGTTTATAGCATTTTCCAAAGTTTTATGTATGTTTACAATATATAAAACCGAGAAGTTAGCCGCGTTGTCTTAGTGACGACAATACAACGAAGACCATTCGGCGTGATGTCTCGATATCGTAACATATCGATACTCGTAACACTATATTTGACAAAGTGACGAAGTTTCTGTCAAAATCAAAGAACTTTCGATAGAAATGAGATAGAGCTATGATTTTTTTTTAGAAGTTAAAATATTGCAAAAGAAGGGAAAAATAGAGAGACTATGGTACAAACATGTTTTAACTTTGAAAATAAACTTGGAATATTTAAACAAAATTGTGATTTATCCAATGCCATGCACTGTTAGATTTTTCTTGACATTCTGTACATCTGTTCTCGTAGATTTTATCACGCTGACATCAAATCCGATCACAAAATTTGTCTGTCACCTCAGGATTTTGGAAAAAATCGATTTCTGCGAAAAGAAACTAATGAAATCACAATTTTTCCGTTGAAATGATTTGATAACTCTCTGGTTATTCTGGTTCAGAGGCCAAAATGTGAATTTCGCGAGGCGTTCGAAACAAGCGTGGCGTCACGAGATGCTAAGGCGAAGCCACGACCTTCGGCCTGCTATATTTTATCAAAATTAAATCGGTACTTTGAAGTGAAATTGATATTATATATATACAATGATAAAACATAATGAAATTTAAAAAAATACGTTAGTAGACAGGATTTGAACACTGGTCGTCCGGTTGAAAACTTGGTACGCTGCAGTCACGCCAAACCGAATCTTGTTGTACCGTAGAAAAAAATACGGCATTACATAGGAAATAATGAAACTTCAATCGTTAATATCGCGAAAATTATTGAGTATCTGCCCCTATAATGGTGTATATTTGTGAACAGGACAACGAGATCTATAAGTATGCAAAGTTTCAACAGAATCGATGACCCGAAGGTCGTGGCCTCTTTCGAAACGTGCAAGGGTCAGAAAATTTTCAAATTGCCGCTTCAATATTGCAATGAGCAGTTTCTAAATGGTCAATTGTCTTTCCTAAAGGTTCAATCTAGGTCTGTCCAGAGGCCAAAATGCGAATTTCTGCCTCATCGTCGATTAATTAGCAATATTCGGCAACATACCGCCAGTCGCGAGGCGTTCGAGGCAAGCGTGACGTCACGAGATGCGTAGCGAAACGTGCAAGGGTCGAAATCTTGACAAATTGACGCTTCAATATTGCAATGAGCAGTTTAAAAGTGGTCACTTGTGTTTCCTAAAAGTCCAATCTACGTCTGTCCAGAGCCCAAACTGCGAATTTATACCTCATCGTCGAGTAATTTGCAATATTCGGCAGCATACTGCCAGTCGCGAGGCGTTCGAAGCAAGCGTGACGTTACGAGATGCGTAGCGAAACGTGCAGGGGTCAAAATCTTGACAAATTGACGCTTCAATTTTGCAATGAGTAGTTTAAAACTGGTCACTTGTGTTTCCTAAAAGTCCAATCTACGTCTGTCCAGAGCCCAAATTGCGAATTTATACCTCATCGTCGAGTAATTTGCAATATTCGGCAGCATACATATCGTACATATGTAAACCTGTAATATCGACCTGCATTATCGACCGTATTCTATCGCAAGGTACAGTGTTTGCCGCGGGGAGACCGGGGCGCTAGTAAGCGGAACCGCGAAATGGTGCGTTTTTTTCTAGACATTTTACGCCTTAAATAAGTAAGTAATCAATTAAAAATGCATACCACCGTGTTCGTACATGTCTTTGCTATGTCTGTCCAGAGCGTTTTTTTCGATACGAACACTAAATCTCTCGAAATTAAGAGAATCTCTCTGCGGCAGCCATCTTGTGACGTCATCCTTGCTTCAGAAAGCGAGATTTCTGCCGAATATTACAAATTACTCGACGATGAGGTAGAAATTCGCAATTTGGGCTCTGGACAGACCTAGATTGGACTTTTAGGAAACCCAAGTGACCACTTTTAAACTGCTCATTGCGATATTGAAGCGTCAATTTGTCAACATTTTGACCCTTGCAAGTTCATATACGTATATGGATTTCATGTATGTGTGTGGTTACACAGAGTCGACCTGCCGGCCCCCTTAAAATAAAGACTATGGGTTCGAATAGTTAAACTATGTATAAGTATATATATTCACGCAAAACTCTGAGAAACAATCGAGCGCACTTTAACAATAGTATATTCCCTTCGGTGGTAAAAATATATAGATGTATATATAACAAAATAACAACCAGGATAAAAATAGATAACAAACAAGATATAAATAAATAACAATCGGTATCTGAATAAATAGCAACAAAATATGGTAACGGAATACACACTCACCAATCACAGTCTCTTTCTCTTAACACAATATGTTTGTGATTGAAACGTCTTACAGAAAGAGAGAAATATATTTGGTCGCTGCTGAATTCACCTGAAACTAACGGGATGAAAACCTGATGTTACACACCGCGCCACGCGATTATCACCGTCGCGGGGCTAATGAATTTACTACAAGACATTATTTCCGAGACTTAAACTACGAGCACTGAGGCTCGGCAAAACGAGTTGAATCTAAGATTAACTAAACTAATTTACGAAAGATCAAGGACTTTCGCCCGGGTGTAATCAAAACCTGGTACGAACTCTGCCTAAACGGATCTCACGGACAACTTCGATACGCACCTCGCGCTTGTACATCGAAGAAGGAGCGTTCCTCGTCGCGTTTCGGCTAGCTCGGCCCGCTGGCCGGCTCCCCTCTCTACGCACCTAACCAATTAAATTTGGGTCTCAGTTCGACGGCCCAATCACGCGCGTTACGCATTCCTCTCTTTCCTTCGCACGCTTCGCCAACGGTCGTCGATCGGCGTAGCCCGTGTAAACAAAGAGATCCTTGAACGCTCAATATACCTGAGTCGAACGTTTGGTGTGTCCGGTTAGGGTGATCCCACAATTGCAATAAATTACCGAACACCCTTACGTTCCCATATTCTACACCACGCAAGCCAGCCTCTCCTCGACCGTTGGTATATTCGCCTTATGTTATGGTCCGACTGACGAGGTCGCTTAATACTAACAAGGTGACGAGCGGGCATCGTTACCTCTGCCTTTGTCCTAATCTAAATACTTAAACATAGCAACGTTTCCGGACGGCGTTGATTCCAAGAAGGGTATTCGTTACATAAATACATTTAACGCGGAATAATCTAGAATGCTATACAACGTCAAAGGCCACACTGTGATCAATTAGGGAAACCCCACAATTACAAGAATTATCAATCACAGTGCTACCGACGGACAAAGCCAAAATGGTTTTAAAACTAATAATAATTGTTCGGAACGTAACAATACTATGAATCACATATAAAGTAAAAAAATCATAAAATTCATATATTTCGGAAATTACCTAAAAATACAAGTAATGTTTATATTTCCAAATACATACCAGCGAATTAAATTTTTCCGTATGTTCTGATATAATCGCATCGAACTCATTGATGCTATTGATAGATCCTAACGGCAATTGATTCAGAAAATCTATCTCGCTACTTCCACCTAACTGGTTGCTTCCAGCCGTTACTGTGACGTTTAGTAACCTTTCTATCCTCTCTAATTTATTAAAAATTTGCTTAACGTCGTATTTTAAGTCTAGGTATTGTCTACTTAATGCGGCCAAATGATCCTCGTTCTTTTTCGTTACACGATGTAGATCTGTGTAGAATATCACAAAGTATTATTATTGCCTTAAGTTTATTATTTTAGTATATGATCAATTAATTACTATTTTTATATTTATAATAAAAATTCAGCATTTTTGTTTATTTTCCGACTTACTTGGGGTTTCCATGTGCGATTGCTGAATTGGTTGGCTTTCATTTGACGAATCAGATGAGTCGGACGATTCGAAAATAATTCGCTTTCTTGAAACAGTGTCGTGTCGCGATTTCCTCGTTGGTGACATTTTAAAAATGATATGAAACAATCCCTAAAAATATAAACTAATAAATACATCAGCTAATATCTAATTTAAAATAAAGTAAGTAAATATAGGTTAATTATATTGATGAAGCAGCTCATATGCTGCGAAAAATGAATGGCATTTCACTACAAATGATATGTACAAAATTTCACTTAGTTCATAAGATACAATTTCATCAGCGAATTTATCAAATTTAAATAATCCTATTATTTTGGATTTAATAGGATGTTTATAAAAATTTTTTAATTTCGTTGATAATTTCCCAACTATTTTGTTTTCTAATATGTCTGTGACTTGTAGGACATGGCCATTTTTTAAAAAGACATAGCGGTCACTAAATCCATAAGCTTTTAATTTAAAATTAGGAAGTTGTATTGTTTTTTTATTATTGTGTGTTGCAATCCTTATTTGGGTATTAATATTTTCCGTGACTGTAGGCATTCCATTTTCCGATAATCTATTTGTTATTTGTGCTAAAGGTTTATTCCATCTACGCAGCATGCTTACTAACTTACCTAAATAATTTTCAAAAGGGAAGCAACTTAATTCCTCCAAAGAATATTTCAAATTTTCTACGTCGTCTGAAATGTGGACTAAATTATGAATATTGTATGTACAAAATTCTCTTCCGTAGAAACCTGCACAATTACCTACAAATTTAAATAGCATTCCCGGCGCTGTGTTTAACCACTCTGGGTTTGGATATAACTTATTATGTAATAAAATTCTAATAGAGGCATGAAATAACAAAAAGTGATCATAATAATTATCTGGAAGAATTTGTTTCAATAGAATGGGTCCCAAGTATAAAAGAAATAGTCGGAACTCTGTAGCTTTGAATCTTGATAACTCCGATATGGGTCGCGGTTTACGATTAAATTCACTTGGTACATATTTGGCTGAAGATATCATTCTCTTTGATAGTTTATTTTTATCTGACTTTCTAAGCTGTGTCTTGCACCAATGACGGAGTAATTTTTTCATTACTCCTAAGCAACATAAATGCATATAGTCTAGAGAAAAATGTTGTATTATGTCGAATTGAATTATATTTAACAGAGGTGTCCTTTGATTATCTTGATGATGAGAAAAATCATGAAAATTTTCAAAATGGAAATGCGTTCGAGCAGTAGCGTCATATTTTATATAACTAATTCGTTTTTTGTAATATATACCCGTTTCTGTACATCTTTCGCAACCTTTGTAACCCGTATGTCCTTTAATGTTTTTTAAAAATGCTCTCGCAGGTGCATCACAGGTAAAACATACAACACTTACTTTAAAATTATTACCATCGTAAGATAATCCATATTCTAAAATATCGTTCAATTCATGTATAAAATCATTTAAATAATCAGTCAAGGAATTAGGTTTTGCATCGTCATAATATATTGCTATTGGAAAAGGGGACACCGTACAATGTTTCAGTACTATTTTGCATAAAATGGGCCAAAACTGTTTATTTGAACTTGTTGAAAGTGGAATACCATCGTTTCTTTTAGCTCCGTCAAAATACTTGCATTTTGTAACAGTCTTAATAAATGCACCTTTATACCTAAATATGAATATTGAGCTATCGTGTTCTTTTTGCTAATAATTGTTGTAATATTGTTTGATGAGCGCTTAGTCTTTAATACAGTTCGTGCATCGCGTGGAATCTTATATTCAGGAAAAATGTCCTTCAAGCCTTTTAATAAACTATTTAGTTGAGAATGATTGATTTTATTTTCTAGGGACCATATTTTTAAAAACGTAAGTAATTTCAAATTTCGAAAAGCAGTACATGAATCATCTGTAGTGTAATTTGTGTTATTTGTAATTTGACAATCAAATGGTTGATTCATATCAGATAAGACGGGATCATTAATCGTTTGTGAATTAGTTCGTATGATTCCAATTGATTCTTCTACTGTGTCGCGACTAATCTGATTCTGATTCAAATTTAAAGCCATTTGTTTCTTTATAAATTTATATTTTTTGTATCGTTTTTCGGCCATTGTGAAATTTGTGTAACTGCAAACTAAATGTTGTATGAAAAACTATCCTTGAAAACGTTAATTGTTAGTCTTCAGAAAATGAAAAATATATATATACATATGTATATACATAGATTTAAAAAATATAAAAATATATATATTTATTTATTACACATAACAGATAAATGTACTTACCTTGAAGGAACTGGATTCGGTAGGCGAATGCCTTCGAATGAGTATTCAATATCAGGACACAGTGGTGTCGCGGCAGTGTCCGGGGTAGTTAGCCTAGCGCGATTACGAATCTAACCGTTGTGACTCAGCGCGACTGAACTTTTCGACTCGACTCGGATTCGGCTGTGACTAGGATCTATAGCTCGGCTGTGACTAGACTCCTAGCGTCGGTAGTCTGCCGTCTTATATTTCCAAAACGAAAAGTCCTTTCGAGGAACTTCCACCAATCAGTGAATTTTGCATAACACGCCCACGTCCCACGCCCCTCGTGCGTGAGAAGGGTGAGCGCGTCGTTTCGTTAAAAATCTAATGTTGGTGATGCAGCGGAGTGTCTTCCGGGCCCAGTGCTAAGTGCGGTACGTGCCTGCTGGCTTACATCAACGGGCCCAGCTTTCCCGGTTGATAGAAACCAGGCACGCGTCGCTGGGACACTCTAAGCTGGAAACCCTTCGACTACCCAAAATTTATGGCGTCCACTTGCGCTATTAAGTTCGTCGCTAGGAACTACAAGGACACATCTGTCCGCTAAGTGGCCAAAATCGTTAAAGACGTTTTCTCACAAATAGCGTCTTATGCTGTGCAAACCATAAATCTTTCTTGGTGCTGGTGCGCTGAAGGTTTCTCTTCCGGCGCCCAGGTAGCCGCTACAACCTTTTCTGCGAACGATGAAATGCAGGTGTCGAGAACACGTATGACCGTATCGTTTATTATTACCGAAACTATAATATATTAGTTTGCGTAAACTATACACACACAAACAATTGTCAATTCTTCAATCGCACACAGTTTTTACAAACTGTATTAATACTTATATTTGAGGACTTTACGTTTTTCTGTCAAACACTACTGTATACTATATAGCTCGCGCTCCGCAGTCAACCGTTCAATCAGAATGCTAGCTTGCTAACGAATTAATGCATTTCTTTACTTTGACCGAAGTCAATTGTTTATATTTTCTGGCCCTGCGAGTCTAATCTCCAGATTCTCTTTAGACAAAGCCGAGAAAGATCCCGAATAGGTTCCAGAAATGCTATAGGGAGTCTGTTGCTACGAACTTTTTTAATTTTACAGTTCAATCACATTGTGTAAGACGCAAGAGCTACACGATTATTTTTCGTGCAACAACTTACTAAATTATAATATAAATGTATGTCGATTAAGTGTCACACACGAATTCAAAGTAAATTAAAAGTAAACATTTTACTTAGCAACATATTGTAGAACAAATATTTTTCCATGATGAACATAAAATATTTCCTACATATTAAAAAAAAATATTCTATTTCTAATATTACATAAAGATGCATTTTATAATAATAAAAAATATTTTTTTCATAATATAAAATAAATATTATCTGTATATTAGGAAAAAATATTCCATCTCTAATATGAAATAAAGATTCATTTAATATTTAGAAAAAAATATTTTTTTCGTAACATGAAATAAATATTTCCTGCATATTTAAAAAAAAAATATTTATTTCTTAATATAAAGTAAATATTGCATTTATATTTGAATATTTAAAAAAGATTGAATCTCTTTCTAATATTATATGAATGTGTATACAATATTTTGTGCTACTAGGGGTGTTTCAGGGCTATTGGGGGGATTCTGTCGGTCCCGGTTGAGGTTTTGTTTGGGAGTTTTTTAATGATACTTGCAACTGTGTGTGGGGTACAGAATGGGTCAATTTCGTTGTCCGAGTCGTCTGGGTGTGTGGCGATGTTTTGGTCGGAGAACTGTGTAATGGTGTTTTTGTTGTGTCGGTTATTTGTGAAGTCTTTTGTTAGTGTGAGGGTGGTGTTGTCTATTAGTTCTTTTAGTCTTGTTCCGTTGTTAAGATATCGTGGGGAGTTGATTGTTTCGTAGTATGCTCCTATGGCGTTGAGTTTGTCCGTCGGTGTTGTTAGTATGTACATGCCTTTAGTTGTTTGGAGGGTTGAGGTGTTGCATTGGCTTCTGGTAATGATTTGTCTGTTGTATTGCTTTATGTGTATGGCGTCTATTGTGAATGGGGGTTTACGTCGGAATATGGAATTGATTTTAGGGAAGAAAGTGTCCGAGTTTCTATGGTCTATTTGTTTGATAACGTTAGTCCAGTATTCGTTAATGGCTTTTCTGAATTCCGAGTGTAGTTTTTTTGTTAGGAGTTTGTGAGTGAATTTTTGCTGTTTTTGTTATGGATAGGTGTGAGTTGGGGTCGGTTAGATGTAGTCTGTGTAATATTGTTGTTAATGTCTTTTTTTGTTTTTGTAGTTTGGCGATTTTTCTGTTAATATACATTGTCGTGTTATTGCGTTTCTTGTGTTGGGGGGGGGGGGGGTGTCTAATGCGTTCTGTATGGCTTCGGTTATGATGAGGAGGTTGTTGTCGATGTCTGTTGTGGTCAAGTTGCGATTGGTGGGGATCGTATTTGTATAGTGTCTGTCTAGGCGTTTAGTGTAGTTTTTCCATTTGGTGGCCTTGTAGTTTAGTTTTATGGGGTCTGGGTTTGTGGTTGGTGAGATGTTTCAGGGCAGGATGAATTGCATTGAAAGAGCTAGGTCGTCACTGTCGTAGGGCAGTGTACTGGCTTTCCCGTTTGTATTGTATGCTAGCTCGAGCCTGGCATCTGCGAGGCAGATGTCCAGGAAAGACTGGCCCGGTTTGTATGTGGGCGGGGTGGTGGTGGTTGTAATTGTGTTGAGTCTGTATGTTAGGTCGTGTTTGTTTTCCCATTTTTTAAAGTATCGTCCGCTCTGGTTGTTTGTTTTGTCCCCCCAGTCCGTCCGTTTAGTGTTGAGGTCTCCGGCTATTATGTAGTAGTTGTTGTCGTCGTGGAGTTTGAGTGATTGGTATAGGTGGTCGAGTTCAGTTATGTAAAGTGTTCTGTTGTCGTTTGTCGCGTATGCGCTTACTATGTAGAGTGTGTGGTTGTTTATGATCTTTATCTTTATAATTGTGTATTCTAGTATTTTGTTGTCTATTGAGGAGGGGGAGTGAATAGGTTCGCGTGGTATATCGTTTTTGACTAAAATTGCTGTTCCTCCGCCTTGGGTTGCGTTGGGCCTGTCTTTCCTGTAAAGCTTGTAGTCTTTGAATGTGATATTATGTGAGGGGTTGAGCTTGGTTTCCGATAGTAGTATTATGTCGTGGTTGTGTGTTTGTAGGAAATGTTTCAGGTCGAGTCTGCGTGGGTGTGAGATTAGTGAATTTACGTTAATGGCTGCAATTTTTATGGTGGTGGGAGGGCTGGCGGCGTTATTACTCATTATGTTTGTCGAATAGTGTGTTTAGAACAAATTCTAGTTTTTCTGTGTTGATTGCTACCTGTGTGGCTATTAGCTGTATCTGTGCGGTGATGATAGTGGCTATTTCGGTCTTGAGATTGTTGATCCATTCGTGTGGGGGTTGCTGGGTGGTTGGCTTCTCGGTTTGGTGTGGGCTGGATGGTCCTCTGACCATTTGCGCGAATGAGCGGTCGCTTGTGACTGCTGTCGCAATTTTTTGAATTCTGTTAGCGTTTTTTTGTTTGCTGTGGATGTGAGTATCTTTCTTTAGTTTAATCGCGAACTTTATAAATGGGCAGCCTTTGTAGGAGGCAGGGTGCCCCTTTTGGCCACAGTTGGCACATTTTAAATTGTCGCGGCTGCCAGTGTTGGTGAGGGGGCAGTTGCCTGGTCCGTGATTTTTTGCGCACTTAACACAGCGATATTCTAAGTGGCAATTTTTGCTCGCGTGTCCGAGACGTTGGCATTTTTTGCACTGAAATATTTGTGGTTTCCTTAGGTGTTCCCATTTGACTTTTTGGTAAGCGAGGGTTTTGATTTTGAAGATTGCTGCTGTTCGGCTTTCTCGGCTGAGTTGTATTAAGTGGTGGTATTTGTCCGGGTTTTGCTTGTTGTACGTGAATTTGGTGACACTGATTATCTGGATGTCTGGTAGTTTAAGATCTTCAATTTCGCTTTTTATGTCGGCTGTTGAGAAGTTACCTTTTATGCCTTTTACTAATATTGATTTGGGTTTGTGTTCCTCGGGGGTGTACGTGTAATATTGTGTATTTGCTTCTGTGAGTTTATCAGTTATTGCTGTGTAACTTTGGAGGTTTTTTGTGTATATTGTGTGGTTGTCTTTATCATTTTCTTTTACTGTGAAGTCCTGTTTTTTTAAGTTTAGTGCCAGTGCGGTTTGAATTATCGTCTCTATGTTAGAGTTGACCGTGTAGATTGGTGGGGGTGCGTAGGTTTTCGGTTTGTGTTGGATGCTGGTTGGCTGCGTGTTGGGGGTGTTTTCGTTCAGTTCGTTGTCACTGTCGTCTGAGAGATGCTGGTATTGGTTGGTTAGAAGCAATGTGTCAGAGATGCTGATGAGATTGGTTGGTGTTTTCTGGGTTTTTTGGGGAATTCCCATGAGCCTTTACTGGGGTCTTTTTTTTCTTCTGCGTCGGTCGGGTTCTGGGGTGCTCCGAGGGATGGCGCTGGGGCTCCTTTTTTCGAGCTGCTGCTAGGTTTGGCTGCAGAGTTTTTAGGGGGGTTGTTGCCCTGTTGTTTTCTTTGAGGATGTCTTTGTACATTCTCTCTAGATGCCCCGATGTTAGTTTTGGGATTTTGGATGAGGTGGATGTTCCTGGCTTATTGTTAATGTCCTCCAGACTGTTTTCCTTGTTGTCCATCTTGCTGGGGAGACGTCTCTTGGGACGCGGCAGCGGGTTGGCCGCCATTGGGCCCGATACGGGACGAGGGTGCCTCGTCGAGTATCGGGGCCAGGCACTTTTTTGGCACTCACTTCCACATTTATTTTATATTAAGTAACAAATATTTCTTTTTAAATATTCAGCAAAATATCTATTTCATGTTACGAGGAAAATATGTTTTTCCAAGTATTAAATGAATCTTTATTTCATATTAGAAGTAGAATATTTTTTCCTAATATACAAATAATATTTATTTAATATCACGAAAAAATATTTTTTTCTAATTATAAAACAAATCGGAAATAAAGATATCTTTATTTCATATTAGAAATAGAATAATTTTTGCAAATACAGATAATACAGAAAATATTCTCTCAACAAACAGTGCGCAGAAAGTAATACATATTCATAGTTTCTAATTTTTGTTATAATATTTTCTTCAATTTGAAAGTTTTATTGACTGTTTTTTAAATATTGAATTTATATTTTTCAAATATTAAATTCACATTTTTTTAATATTTACTTTATATTTTTTAAATATCTAGTTTATATCTTCTGAATATTTAGCTTATATTTTTGTTAGGATTATATGGACGTGGATCTAATGGTAGACTTTAACACACTTTATTTAATATACGAAAATTACATGCTTTCGCGCGTAGAGAAGAATGTGGAGTGTTCCAGAAAAGAAAGAACGCAGACAAAACGGAATCACCGCAAGAAAACAAAAGACGATCAGTCCGATATCATCCGCATTCTCATGCAGATGTCGCGAATAACTGTCGAGTATTAATTCTCAACAATTTTTTAAACATTCAATTTATATTTCTTGTACATGTATACAATATTTAGATCCATTATTTTTCTCATATGAAAAAATGTGGCTTAAAAAATATTTTTACAATATTTGAAAAAAATATCTATCTAATATTTTTGTGCTACTAGAGAACTTTGTCGCATTAATGTTATTATAATATAAATACATGTCAATTAAGTGACAAACACAAATTCAAAGTAAATTAAAAGTAAACATTTTACTTTGCATCATATTCGGGAACAAATATTTTTCCATGATAAACATAATATATTTCCTGCATAGTTTTAGTGCTGCATAGTTTCCTGCATAGTTTAGTAATTTCTAATATTACATAAAGATTCATTTTATAATGAGAAAAAATATTTTGTTCATAATATTAAATAAATATTATTTGTATTGTAACAGACCTGGTCGCGCCAGGCCTGTTACTAGACGCGACCGCCGCCGAACAAGAGCTTCCCCGACCACGACCGACGGATACCGACGTCCGCGAACGTTCTCCGCGACCCCCGCGTCACCGAACCGATCTTGGCGGTAAACGGAAACCGCCATGATACCGAAACCGCCCCGCTGGATGCGTGACGTCACCGGGAAATCCGTCGCGAACCACCCCGCGCCGCATCCCTCGCCTAGCGAATCGGTAAAGGATATAGGGAACCGGCGCGCAGGACCGACTTTCTTTTCCGGACCTTGTTACGGGGAAAACGTAACTTTAACAAAAGATACCGCCTAGCGATCGCGTTCCGTGGATACTCGGTCGGATAGGGGTTTTAAAGTAAAACAGACACAGAGTTTAGTCTAAGACTGACACAAATATTCTGATCCTTTATTGGAGGTTCTTGGGTTTAAATACTGCGTCTTATCGCTATGGATGCTCTGGTTTTTGGGGGTGGGCGGATACAGTCATCGGGCACCATCTGCCAAGGGCAAGGTACAAGGGGCGATCGGTGGCGGCTTCTTTGCTAGACAGTTCGTTATCGGTCTTGAGTCATCTGGTCGTTACACATCTCCCTCCTTAGATTGGATTTGGTCCTCCAAATCTTAGGCGTTTTTTGAAAGCTAGCGGACTGGATGGTTTGATGGTTGGGATGTTTAATTCCCTTGCGGTAGGTATTTCTATGGGTCTGGGTAATAACTCCATATCTCCGGTCCGGATTTCTGGGGGGTTGCCTCGGGGTGTTGATGATTCCCTTGTTACTGCTGATTGGTTGGTGGTTTGACAGAAGAGGTTGATGCACACTTTGCCGGGTAGAATTTTGCCAATGCCTGCCTTTTTCAATAGCCAGAATCCTATAAATGCTATCGATACGTAGCCGATGTACTGAATGGTAGCTGTGGTCATTTCCTTCCAATTTTCCGTACGCTTGGAGTTTACAATCTGTCCTAATTTTTCGTCCATGTTATTCAATTGAGTGTTATCTTCTTCTATAATTTTGTGGTTAATTCGCAAAGGTAGATCTGGTATGACATGTTTAAGTTCGTTGAAGTCGTATGTAAAGTTAGTATAATCGATATTTTTATAGATGGATTCGAACGTTAAGTTTTTTGAGTTTCCTACAATTCTGAATAGTGTTCTAGAGGTTAAAAATGTGCAATCGTCTAAGGTTGATACAAGGGTTGGTTCTGTAAACCTAATGGTTTTAGCTTCTTTACATACGACTTGTACATCGAGTGGCTTTTGTGGGATTACTATGTATCTATTACTCGCTGCAATGTGTACAAAAGTTAGTTCGTCGATGTTAACAGGTGTTACTGTACATTTGTCTGGATGAGCGTTCGTTTTTTGTAATAGTTGTACCTCGCAGTTTGGTTTTGACATTATGTTATGAAGTGCTAGGGTCGTTTGTAATGTCATTAGTGCTAGTGTTAGGAGTAACATCTGTAAAACGAGAAATACAGGGCTTTAATCTGTTTCCGTGCACTTTTGCTATATGGGTATCATTAAATTTTACGGTGTAAGTCGGGGGAGAGGTGTTTAGGATGGGATATGGTCCAAGCCATTCTGGTTCTAACTTATTCTTCCTGATATTGTCATTGTGTAGGAACACATAGTCTCCAATATTGAATATGGGTTGCGTTCGGATAATGTTCTGATTAGTTCTTTGTTGCGTTTTCTCTTTTGTTTTCTCTAGATTGTAGCGTGCCTTGTTTATGTAAGTGTTATGTCTATGCTTCCAATGTTTGAATAGATCCTCTTGGGATAATAACGGTGTACTCGCTATGGTCGAGGGAAGATTGGCTTTTTGGCCAAAGGTTAACTCGAATGGGGTGTATCCGGTTGACTCGTGTATCGCGGTATTGAAACCCATGCAAACAAGTTGTAAATTTTCGTCCCACTCGTTATTTTTGTCCCGCATGCACGTCCTGATAAGATTCAATACTGTACTGTGCGTTCTTTCTAAACTGCCGTTAGATTGTGGATGAAATGCTGTCGTTCTAATGTGCCTAATTTGAAACTGTGACTCGAATTCTTGCATCAGTTTGCTAACAAAATTTGATCCCTGATCAGTCAGTATGTGTTTTGGTGCTGAAAATACGTAAATATAGTGTCGTAGAAGTTCGTCGATAATTGTCGTCGTGTTTGTTGTTTTTAATTAGTAGTAAATACTTCGTTAAAACGTCTTGTATAGATAGGATGTACTTATTGTTTCTATTAGTAGGCGTCAGTGGTCCGAGTATGTCCATTGCAATTTTATCATTCGGCGCGCATGGCGTGTCAGGAATAACTGCGAGTTCCTTACTGCGAATTCTAATTAATTTTTCCCTTTGACAGGATTCGCAACTTTTTACAAAGTCCACCACATCTTTTTCCATATTGGTCCAGATGGCTTTTTCTTGTTCTCGTTTTAAAGTTTTATTTTCTCCAAAATGTTGTGCCGCATTACTATTATGACATTCTTTTATTAATTGTGAACGTTCTTCTCTACTTAATTCCATAGAATTTTCCGAAAAGATAAGTTCGATTTGGTCCGAATATCTGTAACCTATATAACTTAGAATTTGCCGTAGCTCTATGAGTTCCACTAACCTAATTGGTTCGGGTAAGTATACTTTTAGGATAGTATGACGTTGTTCTATGGTGGTTTGCACAATTTTATCTAATCTAACTAGCCACTTCAGGGGGTCATAAGGCCCTAACATATCTTTATGAAGCGGCTTCCAAACTTTGCCAACGGGGTTAGGTCGGGTAGGTAAAACGTACGTAGGATTAGGGTTTTGTTTCCAATCTTCGTATTCTACGAAAAGTTGCGTCTGTTCTAGTTCGTCAGTGTTAACGTCTGAGTCGTCGATTACTTGCTCTGGTGAGGACAAAGGGTACATGCGGGATAGGCCATCTGCTGCGGTGTTTTCTTTGCCCTTAGTATATTTAATTTCGTAATCATATTCTTCTAGGCGTAGCCGCCAACGTAACAATCTGGATGATGGGTCTTTTACGTTAAACAACCATTTCAAAGCCTGGTGGTCTGTCAAAATTTTAAATTTCTTTCCTAGAAGGTACTGTCGCAAGCGTTTGGTAGCCCAAACAATAGCTAACAATTCCTTTTCGGTTGTCGTATAGTTAGTTTCAGCTTTGTTCAACGTTCGACTAATATAACAACAGGGATGGCCTTCTTGGGATAGGATTGCACCAAGTCCGACGTTTGATGCATCAGTTGTTAAGGTGAAAGGTTTGTCGAAATTTGGATACGTAAGGATGGGAGATTCGCAAAGTTTTTGTTTCAATATGTCGAAAGACTTTTGCTGAGAATCTGTCCAGTGAAATGGCGTATCCTTTTGTGTCAATTCTGTTAAGGGCTTCGCGAGATTGGCGAAGTTCCGGATAAACTTCCTATAATAGCCGGCGATGCCTAAAAAGGATTTCACGTTTGTCGCGGATTTTGGCGTGGGGAATTCTCTGACTGCTTGGATTTTACTTGGATTTGGTTTGACTCCGTCTGCAGTTACAACATGACCTAAATACTCAAGTTCAGGTCGAAGGAATTCGCATTTCTCGGGTTGAAGCTTGAGTCCTAATTCCCTGAGCCTTTGGAATAACACTGCTAGATTTTTATTGTGTTCCTCGATAGTCGTACCGAATACAATAATGTCGTCGAGGTACACAAAGCAGATTTTGCCAACGAATCCTCGTAAGGCGTTGTCTATCATTCTTTGGAAAGTGGCCGGGGCGTTCTTTAACCCGAATGGCATTCTACGGTATTGAAAGTGGCCTTGGTGTGTGCTAAATGCGGTGAATTTCTTGGAATTTTCATCCATAGGTATTTGGTGAAACCCTGAATTGAGGTTCAAGGCAGAGAAAAATTTTGCCTTGCCTAGGTGGTCTAAAATTTCATCTATTGGTGGCAACGGATATGCATCTTGATCTGTTTCCTGATTTAATCGTCTAAAATCGATGACTAATCTCCATTTACGGTTTCCCAATTTGTCGGGTTTCTTAGGCACGATCCAAATCGGTGAGTTGTAAGGTGAATCCGAATTTTCGATAATTCCTCGATCTAACATTTGTTTGATTTGTCTGTCTACTTCGTTTTTATGCGCTTCTGGTGGTCTATATGATTTTACGTTAATAGGTCGGTCGGTTTTTAATTCGATTACGTGTTTCGTTAAATTTGTGCAAGTTAGATCTTCATCTTCAAAAGAGAATACGTCATTGTACGAAATTATTATTTTCTCTAAACCTGGCTTCAGTATTGGATCTACGTGTTGTAAATCAATTTGATTCCTTAGTTTTTCTATTCGGCCTGGCAGGGTAGGGTTGAGGGTGTTAAGGGGGTATACGAGTACTTCGTCAGTGGGATTATAAAGATGTGCTACGTGAATGCGATTGTTAATGGGAATTTCTGTGGTATAGGTTTCGTTGGGAGGAATGAGGATTTCTGTTTCGTGTTTCACAGTACGTTTGTCTAAGGTCAATTCGTCGTTGGTGATTTGATATCGGTATTGCTCTAGAAATGGAAGTCCAATTATACCGTCTTCTAACAGTGGGAAATCGTCTGGTACTATGTGAAAGAAATGAATTTTGTCAAAGAGTTCAAGTCTGATTTTTCCTTTACTAATGTGCTCATCGTTACCCATGAGAAATCTCCGTTCTTCGTTTACAATTTCGCGATCGTTCGAATGCTTTTCTTTTATTAAATTTAACCCTGCTCCGGTGTCGAGGAGGAATCGCCCAATTCTTTGATTTCGGAAATGGATTCGTATGAATCGTAATTTTCCTGATTGTAGTCTTGCGTTGATAATTCGCGGTTGTAAACTAAGTTTATTCGGAGGCGGTTTTTGTTGAGGCGGTATGTAAAAATTTTGGCACTGATTCGCGTAGTGCCCTATCTTTCCGCATCGGTTACACTTTATCGGTGTGTTCTGTCTAAACGGATTTGTTCCTATTGATTTTTCAAACGGTCGCGTTATTGGTCTAGGATTAACAGGTCGTTCTGCTTGTCCGGTCCACGTCCTATCGGTTGTCGGTCTACCGATTCCGCGTCTATTTCTGGAGTCTCGCTCCCACGTTTCGGCTTCTAAGGCGTAGCCTTGTGCTTCCGAGATATTACTCGGTCTATTTGGGTATACGAGGACGGCAAGTTCGTAACGCAAATTCTTAACGTAAGTTCTAACGACTTCTTTATCTAGAATGCTAAGAGCAACTTGCCTCGTTGTAGGCCGCGTATGCTCGTTTTGTGTCGCGTACCGATATTCGTTTAACTGTTGTCTAAACCGAA
The DNA here is from genome assembly GCF_050948215.1 of Halictus rubicundus. NCBI lineage: Eukaryota > Metazoa > Arthropoda > Insecta > Hymenoptera > Halictidae > Halictus > Halictus rubicundus. The sequence continues at coordinate 448,552 of NW_027488706.1, read as the reverse complement.
GAGTGTAATTCATTACACCTTCCGTCCTTCCCTGAATTACATTGTACAATTTATCTCTCGCGGCGTCTGGCGAAACACTTGGGAACACGTATGTCCGCAACGCGTCGTACAATTCGTCGTAATTATTAATTTCTAGATGCCGAATGCTTCTTTCCGCTTGATCGATGATCTTAGTAGTGAGTATTATATCGAGCAAAATATCCGGTTCATAGCAACGAGATCTAGCGCGCCTAACCATCCGTATGAAATCCTCAACCCCGGAGTCATCCCGTCCTTTGAGAGGTTTTATGGTGTCAACCAGGTCTTTGGCCCCTTTAAAACGATGCTCGTCATACCTGGGCTCCGCATTGTTGCTAACCTGGCCGGAGTTTTGCCGAGATGTACCCGGTAGTCGGAAGTGGTTCTTAAACGATCCGTCTCCTTCGTCCATCTCCCTTTCCTCTGTGGAATGCCCCGTAGGGTTGCCTGCAGCGACGTCATCGTACGTAGCAGTAGTCTCGTCGTCCGTAAGCAGTGGTTTTAGGATTTTATGGAACGTCAGCACTTCTTGTCTCCTTTTGTCGTTTTCGGTTGCCAGTGTTGTAATATTTTGCGTAATTTTTTCTTGTTGCATCGTCAGGGTTTGGATGGATTTGGTGAGCGCCATGATGGCTTCTTCGAGAGGATTGGACATTTTGGTAGTGATGGTGGGTAAAGGTTCTTCGTCACTGGTATCAATGACAGGAGGAGGATTTCGGTATTTATCGAAGGCCAGTGTTTCGGCTTACCCCGATTTTTCTTCTTTGGTCCGTTACACAACTCGTGACGACCTTCAGGACTTGTCCCTCAGCTTCCAACAGGTTCCGTGGGTCCGGTTGTCTCCCGAGTTTTCCAGTCGTCCTCTTGTGTGTATCCTGGCAGGATCGCCAAAATGTTACGGGGAAAACGTAACTTTAACAAAAGATACCGCCTAGCGATCGCGTTCCGTGGATACTCGGTCGGATAGGGGTTTTAAAGTAAAACAGACACAGAGTTTAGTCTAAGACTGACACAAATATTCTGATCCTTTATTGGAGGTTCTTGGGTTTAAATACTGCGTCTTATCACTATGGATGCTCTGGTTTTTGGGGGTGGGCGGATACAGTCATCGGGCACCATCTGCCAAGGGCAAGGTACAAGGGGCGATCGGTGGCGGCTTCTTTGCTAGACAGTTCGTTATCGGTCTTGAGTCATCTGGTCGTTACAACCTGCCGTACGCGTGTCGAAAACAGTCTAGCCGAATATCGCTGCATTAACGGCTTCTGCCCATAGGGTGAAAGGTGCTTTGGCCTGTAGGAGCATGCATCTTGCCATTTCGACCAATGTCCTGTTTGCTCTCTCGGCCACTCCATTTTGTTGCGGCGTGTATGCGACTGATAACTCCCTTGTTATTCCTTCGCTTTTCATATAGTTTGTAAATTCTTTGGACAGGTACTCTTTGGCATTGTCAGTACGTAGTTTCGTTATTAATTGCCCCGTACATCTCTCTGCTTTTGATTTGTATTCTTTGAATGCTTTGAATACATCTGACTTGTGTTTTAACATTGCAACTTCGGTGTATCTCGTTTTATCGTCAATGAACGTTACGAAATATCTCGCTCCCCCTGGCGAGGCTACATGCATCGAACCGCATATGTCACTATGTACCAGGCCTAGGACTCTCTTTTCCCTTGTCGTCGATGACCTGAAAGGCAATTGGTGAATTTTGCATTTGTCCCATACCTCACATTTTTCATTTTGCCCATCCATATTGTCATTCAATCCTTCTACCATTTCTCTCATCCTTCTGAGGTCCTTGAAGTTCAGATGTCCCAGCCTGTTATGCCATTTGGTTAGATTATTGTTATGAATTTTTGACATACCTGCATACTCGGGAGGATTCTCGTTAACCACATACAATCTATTTATCATGGTGGCCTTCATCGCTACAGACCCATCCTTTCGGGTTACTACGGCATAGTCTTTATGAAATGTTACCTTATAACCATGCTTCGTAATGCTTGACACCGATAATAGGTTACTTTTGAATTGTGGTACCAGCATTGCATCTTGCAATCTAATATCGTTTGGCTTGTTACTCTCTATTTGCACTTTAATTCTTACGTCTCCTTTTCCTTCTGACTTGACGCAGTCCTCTGAAGCTGTGTATATCTTGGTTGTGTCTCTTCTATTCAATCCGTTGAACCTGCTGCTGTCATTACACATATGTGTTGTTGCACCACTGTCTAGGCACCATGTACCTGACTTTGGGAGACCAGTGTTTAACGCAACTGCTGTCATCGCATCGTCTCTGCTTTCCATGTTTCTTCCTTTTGGATTGGATCTGCAATTTTTGGCCTGGCTTTCCGCGGTTAAAACATTTAAATGTCTTTTTACCTTGTGGAGGTTCCGTGTGACTCTTTGTTTGTATATTCTTGTACACTCCTCTCCTTTTTGTTAGTAGGGCTTCTTCTTTTTCTTCTTCTTGATCCTTTGTACTCTCTAGCTTTCTTGCTTCCTCCTCAAGCAGCTTTGTCTTGAGTTCTTCCAGAGTTGGCATCCCGTCTCTGGACTGTATCGCTATACTAATCGTTTCATACTCGCTCGGTAGCGAATTTAGAAACCAAATGGACAGCAAATTTTCTGGTAATTTCATATCGCACTCTTCCAATTGTTCTGATATTCTTACAAAATCGTTTATATATTGAGACATAGTCTGGTCACCGGATTTTTTTAAACGATATAACTGATTGAAAAGTCCGATTGTATACTTAGGGTGATTACGTCTAAAGCCTTTTCGTCCCTCATGGTCCTCATAGTCGTCATAGTCTTCTTCAGGTTTGGGTATATTTCCATTCACGTAGCCCCACAAATCATTAAATCTAAGTACACTCTTCATTTGTATTTTCCACGTCTCATAGTTCGTACTGTTTATTATTTATATTTTATTGGCTCACTGGGCCCATAACCTGTTAGGAAGTATTCGGCTAATAACAGAGCGCGGTTCGCTCGGTGCGTGGTGAAATAGGTTTTAGTTTATTACAAATACATACAAAACGCGTATCGCCATGCGTGCGACACAGAACGTGGTTCGCGGTACAATGCAACGATCGCGACGACGCTGCGACAAGCGAAGATCCGCGTGTAACAAAAGACTGCCGAAATAAATGAATTACAATTCCTACCACGTGGCAGTGGTTTTTCCTATCTATATAGGAAAGGTGCGTTTCTATAAACGCACATGCGTGTTGACTCGCGGATTAGCGCCAAAGTTTAACAAATATAATAAATATTATTTTTCGTATATTCAATGAATAACAAATTTTACAATTTGCCAAACTTTTGAATCTTGTTGTAGAAGATCCAGCACTTTGCCCGCCTGGCACATCCTCACCCTCAGGAGACGGCATCCAACATACAGAGCGTGAAGAATATGTTGAAGAGGTATGTCAAAAGTTAAATATTATTTCATTCAACATTGATCCCGTATGATCACTTGTAAAAGTATGGTTTATTTTTCTTTTTTTTTCGTAGGAAATTATCGTACTGGCTTGTAGAAAGAAAAAAAAGCCACGTCGCCTGCCGCCGTAGTGACGCCCACAAATGAAAAAAAAAACAAGGTATGGTCTTGTTTCACGCTATTCTCATCTTGAAATTGATTCATATAAACTGTTGTTGGCTTCTTTGAACCTTCTGCTACGAAATACAATTTTCAAAAGGACGTCAAAATACTTAAAAGATTGTCAAGAAAAATTTAAATGACAGTTGTTATGCGAGATTCCATGTTCGTTGCAAGGTGCGGCGTGTCTGTTATTATATATTAACGTTGCATATACAATTATTTGTTCTTTTTCCTAAATATTTTCATAAGTGATACCAGAATTTATTAATTATAAACAATGACTCTGTATAAAATTCCGTTTGTGGTAATCTGACTTATCGTTATATTACAAAAGCATACAGGAGTTCAGATTTGGTTGATCTTTTACTAATATAACTATCAGTTTTGAAACAATTTTTGATCGATAATAATAATCGATAATAACAGACATCCAGCAACTTGTAGCAAATATGGAACCTCGCATAACAACTGTAATTAAAAACTGTATTAAATGTTGACAATCTTTTCAATACTTTTTCCTCCTTTTGAAAATTGTATTTGATAGCAGAAAGTTCAAATATAAATATATTATAGAACGTTAAATTCATTTTAATTTCTATCGTCCGTTTATTCCAATCCTATTTTTCTGTATTCGATTTCCATTAGATGTATATATCTGTTCCGTTCCGCAACGGAATTTCCAGAGTTCTTTTTCCTGGCATTCTACGAAACGGCTCATTAGGTTCTTTTCAATTGAAAGTAGTATACAATTTCAATATACTCTTTTTGGTGAAAGACAATGTCCATTGCGCCCGTTTGAACTAGGTCATCTTAAGTAGGAGATTAAAGTCCCGAAATCATTGTCGTCGAACTATCCAGCAGCAAAAATTGGGCCCCAGAGTTGGGCAAAATATTTATCTGAATAAAAATTCATTCATTCATTCGTATAACGAATAAAAGATAAAAAAATTTCATTTGTTTATACGACGACAATCGAATGAAAAAGTATCTTTATACGGCTAGAATTGAATAAATAATTTTATTCGACGAGAATTTATCCGACGAATAAAGAGAATTTTTTTCATTCGAAGCGGATTTATTCGAACTTCGAATAATTTTTTCATTTTTTATCTGTATCTTTTATTCGAAGGTCCGACGGTCGCCGATCTCCAACGACCCAGCGACAGACAAACGGCATACAATGTAATCAGACGGAGAATCGCGCGCGAATGAAAGTTTAAACTTTTAGATTTTTCAATATACCTTCATAAAATTGTGACGCCTGAATTGATGGGATTTTCCTGATGAAAATAAGTACCAGTTCGAGTGTAATCGAACAATTCATTCATTGATACGTAATGTTACGATCAAAATTACGGTATACCTGATGTCCCAAGGTTCCGTCTGCTCTTCTTAACACCAGAACGTCTAGAAATGGACATCAGGTATACCGAAAACCCACATCATCTGGACTATCTTTAATAAGATCATGTCGAAGAATCATTTCGTTGTCACAGCCATTAGCTCGACGTGATTGTCGATTTTAAATATTTTATAGAGCAATTGCGAAAAAAAAATATTCTAAATCGAAATTCACACCGATTATCCAGGTCTCACCACGTGGAGGTTGCTGTGAGGGAGACCCGCCCACCCACATAGTATTTGGCATCGTTTAGACATGGCGGAAAGCGCGCAATTTCCGCCATGTTTGAACAATCGTCCCACCCGACGGAAAGTTACAAAATTACCAAATAATTAAAAAAATCCGTAATTTTGTAGATACTCTTCCTAATACAGATTTGACAGTGCTCTACTTTCGATCACTGTACAAACGAATACCAAGAAGAGCTCATTGCAAAGCCTATCCGCCGAATTACTACCTGCCTAGTATAAAATCTAATCTTTTTGCATGCATATTTTGTGATTTTCCCCTTTAATGTAATACTTATGTATTTCCTACCTAACAAATATTTTGTGTTTTGGCCATTTAAGTACTTAAGTTTGCAGGGGGTGGCTAGCTCAAATTTGCTGAAATGAAAATTCAGTGAATTAAATAGGACATGCAAGACATGCGACGGACGTCACAACATGCGATGGACGTCATAACATGCAACCCATGCGACAGACTACACACCATGCAATGTACACAACAGGCTACACAACATGCAATGTATACAACAGGCTACACAACATGCAATGTGTATAACAGACAACATAACATGCAACACATGCGATAGACGTCACAATATGCGATGGACGTCATAAAATGCAACACATGCGACAGAGTACACAACACGCGATGTGTACAACAGACTACGCAACATGCAACACATGCGATATATAGACCAACATGCAACACCACATACGACGAACGTCACAACATACAACCCCACAAATTTATGATGTACAGGCCTTTGTTTAACACTGCGCTGTTATGGGAAGAAATATCTGAAACAGACTATATCTTAGATTAATAGACGACAAAAAATTTTTAAATAAAAAAAAATACATATGGAAAATGGTTGTCCACTCGATATATTTCAAATCAACGCGCGAGTGGACCGTTTTGTCGCAACACTACTCTACAAAAATATGTATTAAACATTTCAAATCAACGCGAGTAAGTGCATTGTCCATCGTGACGCTACTTTATTTATTTCAAAACAGAAAACTCCCGTGCAATATCATTTCTTTTATCGCAACACTAAATGGAATCGCGATAGCAGCCATTTGAATTAGTAGGGAGGGAAACAAACCGAATCATTATTTCGCAACGCTAGTGTACAAATAATAAATAATAAATATGTCGAAATAAACGCGAGAAGTGCATTATTTCACGCGACACTAATTTATTAAATTCGATGGGAAAGACTCCCGTGCACTTTAATTTCATTATTCGCAACTCTAAAAGGGAAGCAATGGCTGCCGGAGGGGGGTGGGATGGGGGTGTACCACTTTCACAGTGGATAGTTGCAGCCCGAGCATGGGCGCCCGAAATAAAATTCAAAATGTCATTGAAACTTTCTAAAAGTTGGTAATCACGTGTTTCGGAGGTCACTGATAACGAATCTGACACCAAAAATTCAAAATTCAAAATGGCGGATTCAATACTTTACACATATATATAGTCTTCAAATTCGCTTTTTGCAGTCGAAATTAAAGAGACACACATATAGACATTTTTTAACATTTTATGAATATGTTTTAGTCATTCAGTGTAACTAATATAAGTAATATCAATAATCGATCAGGCTCGTCCAGTCGTGATGCCAGGAATCATGGGTCACCGTCCTAACTGGCTCGAGGGGGAGAGGGATGAACCCCTAAGCCGGCATGGCCCCACTCAGACGTACCGTCGTCACGTCGCCAAAATTTCGAGCGCCTTATCCGCAATCGATTCCCGGTTCGACCAACTTTTAAACTAAAAAAGATATCAATGCGAAATTTGAACTAGAAATTTTTTTTTTAAATCGGGTTTAATGTCGTATGCTGAATGTTACGGCGTAACAATAAAAAAAAAATTAAAAACCGTTAGCTCATAAATTAACGCAAGACGCATCTGCAAGGCCTTCTGCGATGCAGATGTCCAAGAAACGGTTGGGCTTTATGACCCCCGCAATTTATTTCGAAACGCGATTGCTGTTAACGGCTATACCTGTGAGGTATACGCACTGGGAAAATCCCAGCAATAGTCCGCCCCCATAAGGAGCGTCCTCCAATGACCACCAAAAATTCGACAGACTCTTGAAAACCGGCAAAGCGAAAACATCTAGCGCTAGCATCCTCGCCGTCCGATACATTATAACTTAGTTTTCACTCGCCGTAGTCACAGTACAAGTTCTGTTTAGTGTCTCTCATCTTCGTTTCAAAAATACAGTTGTTTTTGTTATCCACATCCCCGGTTTGTCATCATTATCCACCCTCCAATTATTCACTCGCCGTTAAGGCTGCGTGTGAAGTGAGCATTCACCGAAAGGTCTTCTTTCAATTCAATCTTTAACTTTGCTCACGTAACAACACTGAAATATGTTCTATATTTTTTAAGTAATTTTTTTGTCGATTTTAAAGATAAAGCCGGATAAGCTGGTCAAAAGTGCCTGCAAACCAAATTAATTTTTTATCGCACCATGCTCGAAAAAAATTAACAAAAAAATTCATGAATATTCTATCTAATATCATACATGACTGAGATCTTTTCAGAATTTTTGGTTGCAAAATCGATTTTTAAACAAATCTGAAAGCATAAAATTGCCGATTTTATATCGAAGTTTTCAGTTGATCATGTATCATGTTGATATATCTAATCATTTGAAGAAAGTGCACATTTCGGATTGAAGTTTCAGAGATACCAGTTTTATAAAAATTCAGTAGTTAGATATTATTGAAACAATTGTTCTTAATTTTTTCAGAATTTTTTTTATAAATTGCATCGTCGTTGACAAAAGCTGTTTAGCATTTTGTAGGTGTATTATGTAATATTGAACATTTCTATATTCGGGAAAACACTGTACAAACTTAAAACTGCAATATAAAATATTTTACTTGTGTTACAAATAGAAAAACTAAAATTTTCTTGAAATTGTGTACGAATTTAAACGAATTTCCTCAAGGTTAGAAAACGGTCGTACCATAATCTCCTTATTTTTCCCATATTCTACAAAGTTTCAGCTTTCTATTGACTATGTAACGGTTGCGTTCCCTTCGCGAGCGTTAGTCGTGGAAGGAAGGAGTTCTGTCCTCTCCTGGATTTGCTCAGCGGCCAGGGTCGGCGGAGAGGACAGCGGGTGAAATAAACGGAGGCTGTTTTAAGTAAAGATACGTTTTATTGCCGGCGGCGACTCGCCCCGGGTAGTGCTGACGATTCCCGGCTGGCGGGCTCCGGTACGACGGCTGGCTGTAATTAGCACGAGAAAACGGCACGTTACTCTAGACTTAACTTATCTTAAACCTAATACACGCGGAAAATACGGCGGAACGCGGAGCGAGCAGGATTCGCTAATACGGCGGTAACGCGAAGCGAGCAGGATTCGCTGTTACGGCGGGAACGCGAGCGAGCAGGATTCGCTATTACGGCGGGAACGCGAAGCGAACAGGATTCGCTATTACGGCGGGAACGCGGAGCGAGCAAGTTTCGCTATTACGGCAGGAACGCGGAGCGAGCAGGATTCGCTATTACGGCGGGAACGTGAAGCGGAGGATTCCTAGGATTCCGTATCTACGGGTGGTCGGTAGGAACCACCGCGGCTCGGCGAGATTCTAGTGGACTGGCGCTTCCTCGCTGGCGGCCGAGCGCACGGTGGCCGCGAATCCACTCCGACTCCGGACCGACGGGACGCCCCACTCGTCGTCCCCAAATCAGATCGTGGTGGGGGGTCGCTCGCACCCGGACGTTCCCAGAGAACGAGCTTCCCGTCACCAACGTCGTGGCTCGTACAGGACGAGCTCCGGACGCGGCTGCGATCCGACGAGGACTGTCACGAATGTGACGAGACGCCTGGTCGCGGACCGGTGAGCGAACTTCGCAGGATCGGCGGAAAGGAATCGGGGAGGGGGGAGAGAGCTGGAGCGCGCGACGAGCAGTAGCGCCCGGAGACACTGCTCCCGTCCGTCTGCTCACTCGAGACTTCCTCGCGGTACTGGTGTCGCATGCACACGGAAGAAGCCGTAGTACGTGTCCCACCTAGCACCGGCGTGTTCGCACACACACACGGAAGAAGCCGTAGTATGCGTGTTCACACGCGGCTGCGAGTGGTCAGGAGCTCGGGATGATCCCCGCTGAGCAGCTCCAAGCCAACTCCGCACTAAACGCGGTTTGCTCCGGTATTTATGTAGAAAGCGCGGACTACGAGGAGCGCGCCGTCTCGCGAAATGTTCGCGAAGCGGCGGCGCGCTCCGATTGGTTCGCGCTCGGGACGGTTGCGGATTGGCTCGCACTAAGGTCCGTTGTGCGAGCTCGCGACGGAACGCGGATTTCGCCGTTTCGTCGCAACTATTAATTTTTATACACCCTGTACAATCACCACACAGCCGTGTCGCTTGTACCAGGATTTCGTAAACACTCTGTATACAAAATATAAAGGAAGGAATTTATGAAGAAATTACCTTGTTGTCACCTTTACACAAACATTGCCTGCTTTTTTTTGTAGGTTTCTTATAAGCTGGTTCGCAACAGCTCGAGCGGTTTTCGACCATTCCTCTTTGAGCGCTCGTGGATGGCACGTCGTGATGAAGAAAATACTTTTATCTGAAGGTAAGAGATGCATATTTTTTCTATCGAATAGTTCTATATATTTTCTTTCATTTATCATGTATCATTTTAATCAGAATAATGTCACAAATGTATTGGTCAAAGTCTCACAAAAGAATTATTTATAATAAAGAAAGTTGTGAGGTTTTCCGAGGTGATGTGGATCGTGGGTCAAAGAAATAAGTTTCACGTAAACGAGGTTACTTTATTATAACACGTGTGTACGCGACGAGAGTCCGAACAAGAAGAAGGAAAAACAAAAAAGAACTCTCTAGGCACACATTCAGGTGGGCCCGTCGGAGGGCGCAACGATCAAGCCTTTAAGGCCGATTTCCAACACTCCCTCTATCGATGTGCCCGAACGTTCATACGAACACACTCAACTCACATGTTTACACATACGAACACTCATGCGTAAATTCCCATATTCATACGCACATTCTCATGAATAAATATTTTCGTTCGTACATGTTTATGTCATTCCAAACATACATAGACGCTTCGCTATCTTATATTTAACATATTCACGCATTTTTCATGTTTTATTTTTGACAATGGTTTTGTTAATACATCAGCGCACATTAAATCAGTCGGTAAGTATTGCACTTTAATAATAGCATCTTCTTGTGCTTCGCGCGTAATATGATATCTAATGTCTATGTGTTTACTACGACTGTGATAGACAGAATTTGTACTTAGTTTAATTGCACTTTGGTTGTCACAATGTACAGTCGTTGCACCTTTTACACATTTATCTAGGCACATATGAGTCATTAGTCTTTTTAAGTAAATTACTTCTTTTGTCACTTCAGATAAAGCCACATATTCTGCTTGCATAGTTGAAGCTGCTACCGACTTCTGTTTCTTGCATGACCAGCTTATTGGTCCACCAGCGAGGATTACCACATTTCCTGAACATGATCGTCGATCATCAACGTCTCCAGCCCAGTCCGAATCACAGAATGCTTTCATTGTTTGGTTACTTTTTGTATACGTGATTCCATAGTTTATTGTATGCTGAATGTACCTCAATGTTCTCTTCGCCATTTTCCAATGCGTTATTCCAGGATTAGAACAAAAACGACTTAAGGCACTTGCAGCAAATGACAAATCCGGCCGTGTTGCATTTGATAGGTATATCAATCCACCAACCAGCTCTCTGTACGGTCGATTTTTCATTTCTTCTTCCTCTTCTTTGGTTTTTGGGTTCATATCTTTTGTCAGTGTGATACCATACTCTATTGGAGTAGATATTGGCTTCGAATTTTCCATACCAAACCTCTTTAGTAAAGCTCTTGCATATCTTTCTTGTGAAAGTCTCATACTTCCATTCGATGCTTCTCTTTCAATTTTTATTCCAAGTAGGTTGTTTATTGGACCCAAATCTTTCATTTTAAATTTGCTGCTCAGAATCTTCTTCGTTGCGTTGATTTCATGCACGTTGGTTGATGCCAGAATCAAATCATCCACATATATGATTATAATTATTTTACTCTTTCCATTGGAATTTACATAAACGCAAGGATCGGTCTCTGTTCGTTTAAAACTCATATTTTGTAGGCAATCGTCGATTCTTTTATACCATTGCCTTCCCGCCTGTTTCAATCCATACAGGGGTTTGTTCAGAAGACAAACTTTATTTTGATTTCTGCTAAACAGTTTTGGCTGCTCCATGTATATTTCATCGGATAAATCACCTTGAATGTATGCAGCGACTACGTCCATTTGGTGTACATACATTTCATTTTCCACCGATGCAGCCAGTAGAGAACGTATTGTTTCGAGTCTTGCGACAGGTGCAAAAACTTCTTCATAATCGATGCCTTTGGTTTGTCTGTGACCTCCTGCGACTAATCTTGCTTTGTAGCGATCGACGGTTCCATCCTGGTTTTGTTTAATTTTAAAAACCCATCGATTCGGCAATACCTTTCTGTCTTTCGGACGATTCACCAGACGCCATGTTTCATTCTCCATTAGAGACTCATATTCCGTTTTCATTGCATCTAGTCATAAGTGTTTGTCGTCACGCGACATTATTTCTTCTACACATGATGGTTCACTTAATATCATATCGTCTGCAAGGTTTGCTACATTATTAAAAAGTTTTCTCGGCCTTCCCACTTTTCCAGTTCTAATTATTTTTGGTCTTCCGGGTGCTCTTCGTCGAGGTTCACTAGGATTAGACCCATTATTGCTGTTGTCTACTGGAGAGTTTATATCTCTATTTCCCTCTTGTTCACTCGTATCTATTTCATCTTTGCAAGCAATGAGGTCCAACGGAACACTTGTAAGATCTTCCGTTGTAGAGTGAATCTGGTATGTATCTTCATTTTCCTGTGAAATATCTTCATGGAACCGCACGTCACGTCGTTTTACAATGGTCTTCGTACCAGGTGACCAAAGTCTATACGCTTTCGTTTCTTCAGAATATCCTACTAGGATGTAAGCTTTTCCTTTTGTTTCTAGTTTGCTCTTTCGTGGTCCTTTTTCTAGAGCTATTACCTTGCTACCAAAAATTCTCATGTAGCCTACGTATGGTATTTTATCTGTCCACATCTGAAAAGGAGTTGTATTATTTAGTATCGATGTTGGGCAACGATTTCTAATAAAGTTGGCAGTATTTACTGCTTCTGCCCACAAACTCTTTGGTAGATGCGACTCCTCCAATAAACATCTTGCCATTTCCATTAGAGTTCGATTGGCTCTCTCGGCGACTCCGTTTTGCTGTGGCGTATATTCCACACTCAATTGTCGTTTGATTCCTTCTGCTTCTAAAAATGCATTAAATTCATTTGATACATATTCTTTTGCATTGTCTGTTCTTAGTATTTTTATAGCGCACCCAGTCTCTTTTTCTACACGTTGCTTGTATTTCTTGAATACGTTCAAAATTTCGTGCCGATTCTTGAGCATAACCACCTCCGTATACCTCGTCTTGTCGTCTACAAAGGTTGCAAAGTATCTTGATCCACCGAGTGATGTAGTACTAATTGGACCACAAATATCAGAATGAACCAAGCCTAGTTTCTCTCTGGTCTTCGTTGTTGACGATCTGTAGGGTAACTGGTGTATCTTGGATTTGTCGCACGTTTCACATTTGAAGTTTTCCGCACCTCCGCTGAAGTTCATGCCTACAACCATATTATATTTTAGCAATTTCTTCAAATCAGCGATATTTAAGTGTCCATACCTGGAGTGCCATCGACGTAATTTATCGTCACTAACGCGCACTGCTTGAGCGTTTTCATTTTCGGTTTCGTTAACAATATATAAATCACCTTCTCTTTTCGCGGACAACGCTATAGAACCATTCGCGCGTTTCACAATAGCACCGTTCTTTTTAAATATAACGCTGTAATTATTGTCGGTGATTCGCGACACTGATATTAAATTATTTCTAAAACTCGGCACTAACATTGTTTCTTTTAGTTTTACGGTATTTGTACTATTATCGCACGCATTCGCATTTATTATAACATCACCTGTACCAGTTGACATTACGCATTGTTCCGCCGCAGTATACACTTTCGCACGCGTTTTTTCATTTACACTTAAGAATCTGCCGCGATCATTACACATGTGCTTCGTGGCACCACTGTCTAAACACCAATTCACCGATCTTTCCGGTTCGGCGTTCAACACTATCGCTTGCATGGCGTCTTCCGCGCTGTTTCCGGCGAAATTTTCTTTCTTCGATCTGCAATCAGTTGATCGATGTCCTTGTTTCCCGCACTTGAAGCAATTTCCGCTGCTTCTGGTTGACTTGTGCCTTGTATACCGTCCTCTGGCGTTTCCTCGATAACTGTTGTTTTCATTCGTTCTTCCTTTAACAAATAGTGCGTCATTGTCAGAGGGCGATTCTTTGTTTGATTGATCATTCCTTCTGGCTTCCTGTTCTATAAGCTTCAACTTCAGAGACTCAACACTCGGAATATCATCGCGTGACTCGATCGCGATACAAAATCCTTCATACTCGGTCGGTAAAGAATTCAGCAGCATTATCGATAGCAACTCATCTGGTATTTGGATTCCAGCTTCATCCAACTGTTCCGCTTTCGAAAGAAATTCGTTGGTGTATTGCGTCATGCTCTGTGTCGATTCCTTTTTCATCCTATATAGCTGCTTATACAAGGCAGCTTTCCTTACCGGTCCTTTGGATTCGTGAGCTTCTTGTAATAATCCCCACGCTTCAGCCGATGTCTCCGCTTTCTTAATGTGTATCAGTTGATTTTTCGATACGCTTAATGTAATTAAAGCTAGTGCTTTTTCGTCCCTGGTAGTCCATACGGCAAGATTTTCTTGCGTCTTAGTTATTTTTCCGTTTGTAAACGCCCAAAGTTCATTACAAACAAGCACACTTTTCATCTGGAGCTTCCAAGATTCATAATTTGTTTCAGACAACTTTTCAATTTGGTGCGTTGAATGCAAGGCGGCCATGATGCTTAACCGGTCTCGACTTCCCACGTGGCAACGATAACACTCGCGACTTCTATATTCTTTTACTTATATATTCTTGATCCCAACGAACACCTGGGCCCATAACCTGTGAGGTTTTCCGAGGTGATGTGGATCGTGGGTCAAAGAAATAAGTTTCACGTAAACGAGGTTACTTTATTATAACACGTGTGTACGCGACGAGAGTCCGAACAAGAAGAAGGAAAAACAAAAAAGAACTCTCTAGGCACACATTCAGGTGGGCCCGTCGGAGGGCGCAACGATCAAGCCTTTAAGGCCGATTTCCAACAAAAGTAAAATTTTTTATTTAAAGTCTTGAGCTCACGCGGGCTTTGATCTGTGCCAGCGGCAGAGTTGTGCAGAATTACAATTGAATTACTCCAGGAATTATAATTACAAAGTAATTGAATTACATTGTATTTCAATCATATTGTAATTTATAATTGAGATCTTCATTCAATTAAATTACAATGTAATTCGCAATTGCAATGGAGTACAATTACAAAACACTTTGTAAATAAATTACATTAATTGCGAATTACGATTTCTTTAAATTAAAATTGAAAATTAAAGAATAATAAAATAATAGGTAATAAGAGGTTGAAAAATCCACGTGAAGGTTTCAAACGGAAGGAATGTATTATTTATAAAATAATATCTGAACAGAAATAACTTCTGCGTTACAAATTTTTTTAATTTCAAACAGAAATGTAAAAATCAGAAAGAGCTATACACAACTTGGAGAGCTGTATTTCAAGTGTATGATATTTCAATTACACATCTGATTAAAATATGTCAATTATATTGTATTTCAATTACACACCTGATTAAAATATTTGAATTATATTGTATTCCAATTATACACCTGATTAAAATATTTGAATTATATTGTATTTCAATTACACACCCGATTAAAAGAGTTAGTAATTAAAATTAAAACAAGGAATATAATTCCAGCATTAATCTTTCATCAAGATATTTCAACCATGGATATTTCGGAGTTACAAAGGAAAAGAGAAAAGCTGAAGTAAGGCTGAAGCCGATGTAAAGCTGAGTACTGTTGGACATTTGCTAATGTAGGCAAGGCGGAAGCAAGGTGGATACACTTTAAAATTTGTTTACATCAGAAATAGGTAAGCTTTTGTATCCAATTTTTCTTATTCAGCATTTCCTTAAGTGAACTCTTATGTAGAATGCATTCCTGTATAGTAAATTCCTCCTAGATAAAGGATTTTTCACATAAACACAAAACTAGAGCCTACAATGTACCCGCGTCGGCACATTTTCAAGCTTTCGAAAAATAATGTTTAATAAAAATATAATTGGCTATATATATTATTGGCTGTATGTAAAGGAAAGTCCGCTTTATCTCTTGACTCAAACTTGAACTTTCTCGCGTGTTTAGTTTTTGCGTAACACGTTATTTTTTATCAAAATCATGGATTTTTACGAAAACCAATATTTTTCGAAAACGTTGCGTGATAGAGCAATTCTGTTGGCGGATTTGGTTTTAGAATGACAAAGTGTATAAGAATCCCCCAACAGGTGTTGCAAAATTTTTTTGGTGTTGGACAGTGTAACTGTTAGGAGTATGAGAAATCGAAATGAACTTCTCTCACCGATAACCGCTTTGAGCAATCGAAAGAGTTTTTCTTCATCGAAAACAGTTATAGAGGAGGATTCAATTTTTTGGGCACTAATAATTGTTATTTGTAACCTTATCTTAAATTTAAAAAATAATCCATTTTTTATTAATGATTTTTATCGTTGAACATTTTAGAATAACTATCATTTTTGGCCCCTGTTTTTAATACTTCCTCTTAACTATTAAAATGGTTGTAACATGTTACTTATGTTATGCTATTTGCTGATCTGTTCGACAATATTTTATTTCTAGCATTATCTTCCTATTTTACTTGTTTTTACTTTTACTTTTTAATTATTTTAATAATCTGAGCCTATAGCCTGATGAGTAATGTTAATATTTTTCTGGTTTATGGTGCTAATATGATCGTTATTAATATCACATAGAGTTATAATACACGCGTGTTTACACTCGGACTGTGTTATATTTTGTGCCGGATGATGAATTGATTAAATGTCATGTTTTTTAACAATGTTTATTTATTAATAATAATACACGGCACTATCACATGCCGAGTTAACATTAGGTGATTGGTTAAATTCGGAACAGTGGTAGCAGTGTGGAAAGTAACGGACTGTGTTTTTCTGAGGCGCGAATGATTCTGACTATGTGTTTAATTTTGAATAGTTCAGATGCGCGAATGATTCTAACTATGTGTTTAATTTTGAATAGTTCAGATGCGCGAATGATTCTAACGCTGCTGTCCCGAGGCACCGACGAGGTATAGAATAGACCTATCATCTTATGAGACTTCGTGTCTCACGTTCTGAAATACCGACTCTTCAAAAACTCAAAGGTTTTGCTATGCCCTCTACGATTTAGAGTGGTGAGTTTAGGAATTATATTGAATTACTGGTATCGGGGGCGTAGTTGCTAAATAACATCGGAGAATATTCGTCGCATAGTTGCCAGTTTACCGTTACTGCCGTGTAACGCACAGCGCGTATTTTCGGTTACTTTCCAAGTTACAGTGCCAATTCTGGAAAACTAAACCAAACGAGCCATTGCATGATTAATTGAATCTGAATATTTCATCTCTTTTTAAATACAATGCTTTCTGTCTCTATACTCACTTTAAAGCTAAATAAATGCTTTTTCAATTTATATAAAGAAACTTTTATTCATTGATAGTAAACATAATAATAATTGTTGTTGAAAATTGAAATACCTATCTAGCGCTATTTTTATCTTGAAATTGTTTCATGTAAACTGTTGTTGGCTTCTTCGAATCTTCTGCTACGAAATACAATTTTCAATAGGACGTAAAAATATTCAAAAGATTGTCACTAAAAATTTAAATGACAGTTGTTATGCGAGATTCCATATTCGTTGCAAGTTGCGGCGTGTCTGTTATTATATATTGACATTACATGTAGAATCATTAGTTATTTTTTCCAAATATTCTCATAAATTGTGCAAGAATTTATTAATTATAAACAATAAATTTGTATAAAATTCTGTTTACTACTGATTTGACTTATCGTTATATCGTAAAAGCATACAGGAGTTCAGATTTAGCTGATCTTTTACCATTATTGCTATCAGTTTCGAAACAATTGCTTATCAATAATAACAATATCGATAATTATTATCGATAATAACAGACATGCCGCAACTTGTAACGAATATGGAATAACAACGCATAACTACTGTCATTAAAATTTTTAGTGACAATCTTTTGAATATTTTTCCGTCCGTGTTGAAAATTGTATTTGATAGCAAAAGGTTCAAAGAAGCCAACAACAGTTTATATGAATCAAATACAAGATAAAAATAGCGCTAAATAGGTATCTCAATTTTCAACGACAATTGTTATTACGTTTACTATCAATAAATAAAAGTTTATTTATGTAAATTGAAATGAGTATAGAAGCAGAAAGCATTGTATTTAAACAGAGATGAAATATTCTGGTTGAATTAATAGCTAATTCCACAAAATAATACAGTGATTATTAATAATCACATTTTTATTAATTGTCGGTAATTAAAAGATCAGTACCTAATATGAAACACAGGATGTAATAAACAGTACCATTTTATGTATGTAATAAATTATTAAAAAGTAATATCCAATACATGTAGGATTCAGAATGTAGACAGTCGCAAGGAAAGAAATGATATATTGATACATATATTATATGTGTATATCGACCTGTTCGTTCTCACTTCCAAAGATTATAACTACTGGCTATTTAGTCCTTGGCGCTCGCAATTATACTTTTCTGATAGGGACTGAAACTGTTCTGCAAATAGCTGTTTCAGACTGTTATATATCGGTTCTGACTGAAACAGTTATCGGGGATCTCATTTACATATTTTACCTAAACTGTTGTTAGGGTGTTGTGCACTCCCAGTGTACAGTAAAGGTAATGCCATCCATAGTATAAAGGACATTGGTTTTCCCAAGCCTGCCGGTGAATAGCGGTCGATCAGTCGGTTCACTTGCAATTGGCTACCTGAAAAAAAACGAAATTTCGAAGGGGAAGTATCGAAGTAACACTTTCCAACAATTATGTAAAAAAAAACTATTATATTCGCTTTTTCACCAGGTCAGGTATATATATATATATTTATTTATTTTTAAAAACTAACAAATTCAAAACGAAATTAATAATAACTGAATGTTATTCGCTATCCGACTCATTCTCAGTACTTTGAATGTGATCCCCATTCACGTTCTTCCAAACAATCTCGATCTATCTTTATATTCATATTACTTTTCGAATAGGTATAAAACATATAGTAAAAGCAAATTAGGAATAAATAAAAATGATTGAGATATAATTATTGCAAAATTGTACTATGCATAGAAATGATTATTATATGATTATTAATAACAATTTCCATTCTCGTACGCATTCTATGCAAAAGAAATGTATTTCATATCGTGATATACAAGATATTGAATTATTTCAGTAAATTCTGCACCGTGACTGCTTCTGTATTGGCAGAGATTTCTAACTTTTGTCTGTGGCCTGTTGCCGACACGCTCCATCATTGGCATCTCAGGGGTGTAGAGGGGAGTGGACGGTTCTGGGGTTCTGGTAGCAAATGACACGATTTTCGGCACTTGGCCTTTAAGGTCGCCCCAAACAAGACGGGCAAGATGCCGAAGTTGTTTGGGCGGCCAGATTCAAGACCACGGGTTAGAAGTTTGCCGGTCGGGAATTGGTCTTCGTGCTCGAAATCTTTCCGGCGTCGCCCCGACATCGTTGGGGCCATAAATTTGAACGTCCAGATGGCCTTTCGAGAGCACGTTGACACGTTCCCTGCTGTGCATGGCACAAAAAAAATGTTTTTAGGGGCTCCACAGCTCCTTAGGTAAACTATCGGTATCTCTCCTCTACAACATCATGGGGATAGGAATCGTCCCTGTCGCTTGGTGAAACAGCATCACACATCCTTATGTTATACGTAAATTACACAATTTTTTAAAGGAAATATCCAAATTAGGAAGGGTATCATTCCATGTGAATTCAATCTTTTTTTTTTGGGACCATGTTTCGAATTTGGATGAAACTGAAAGATTGAGCCATCATTTTGTAATCTTCGAAATTGTTTAAAGGATACGGACCATCAAAGTTTGCTATTTGGGATGAGTTTTACAAAAACTGCCTACACAACACATTTTATGCCACAGTTATTATTAAAGATAAAAAACATTTTCTTTTTTTAATCATCATCGCAAAAGACTGTTCTTTTTAAATAATTTATCATTTTATATTCGAATGTGATTTCTTAATGCAAAAATATTACTAATATCTTTGTTTTGCAAATTTTACCATCAGTTGAAGTGTTAAAAAATTTGAAAAAATATGGCCACATTTTAGGATTCTTCCTGTTTGAAATTCCGTTTTTTTTCCGAACTATTTATTGTTTTGTGTACATTAAGTTGCTGGATATTCTTTAGACATTTTGAAGTGAGGGTCGACAGCGTCTGTCCTAAAATAAAAATTTTCACGTAGTGAAAAGAAGAGCACGGGGAAGGTCATTTACATATTTTACCTAAACTGTTGTTAGGGTGTTGTACACTCCGAGTGTACAGTAAAGATTAATGCCATCCATAGTACAAAGGACATTGGTTTTTCCAAGCCTGCCGATGAATAGCGGTCGATCAGTCGGTGCACTTGCAATTAGCTACCTGAATCGCCGAACGCCGCGTCCTTCGCCGGTCTTACCTGGCCGCAATTTTTTAATTTTTGCCTTGCAAAATAGTTTATACATAGATATTATTATTATATGATTATTAATAACAATTTCCATCCTCATATACATACGCATTTAGTATCATACGCATTCTATGCAAAAGGAATGTATTTCATATCGTGATATACACGAATATTGAATTTTTCCAGTAAATTCTGCACCGTGACTGCGTCCGTATCCGCAGAGATTTCTAACACTGCTCAATCATGTCTGTGGGTTGACCGTGGGCAACACGCTCCAGCATAGGCATCTCGGGGGTGTAGAGGGGAGTAAACAGTTCTACGGTTTTCGGCACTTGGCCTTTGTTGCGAGCACCCCGTGCGCCACTCAAGCGGCCAGCAGACACGCTCAGCCCTTATGGGCGACGATTTTGGGCGCCCAAACAACTTCGGCATCTTGCCTGTCTTGTCTGGGGCGACCCTTTATTATGAAGAACCGAAATGATGTAACTGTTACGAGAATATCGGTTCTGGCTTATATCGGTTACGGTCATGGTTCTGGAGAATCGATATTATTTCGGTTCTATAACTGTTATTCTTTGGTTTTGGATTTCGGTTTCGGTTTCGGTTTCAGTTTTGTCATTCTGAATTCTGTATTGTGCTGGCCTTATTGATTTATTATTTGAAGGAACAGGATTATGTAAGGCGGGTGCCTTACAATAAATGCTCAAAATCAGGCGTACGTGACTGAGTCGTTTATTTACAAATAGAATGATGTCGCGAGAGCGTCCGAGGTGGTTCAACTAAACTCACGATTCACTTGACTCGCGATTGAACTTGGGCTGCGGTTTTTACAGCGACCGGACTGCGACCCGACTCTAAGTGACTCGGCGGAGAATCGGCTGTGACTTCTTCGTGACTCTCTCCTCGTCGGTAGTCTCTGCCTTATATTCTCGAAAATGCTTGTCGGCTGATTGGTGGAAGTCCTTGCGAGGAACTTCCACCAATCCGTGCATTTTGCATAACACGCCCACGTTCCACGCCTCTCGTGCGTGAGAAGGGTGAGCGTGTCGTGCTGTTAAAAATCTAATTTTGGTGATGCAGCGGGGTGTCTTCCGGGCCCCGTGCTAAGTGCGGTACGTGACTGCTGGCTTACGTCAACGGGCCCAGCTTTCCCGGGTGATAGAAACCAGGCACGCGTCGCTGGGACACTCTAGGCTGGAGACCCTTAGACTACCCAAAATTTATGGCGTCCACTTGCGCTATTGAGTTCGTCGCTAGGAACTACAAGGACACATCTGTCCGCTAAGTGGCCAAAAACGTTAAAGACGTTTTCTCACAAATAGCGTCTTATGCTGTGCAAACCATTAATCTTTCTTGGTGCTGGTGCACTGAAGATTTCTCTTCCGGCGCCCCGCTAGCCGCTACATATTTAAGTAGTTATTTATTGTTATTTATTAATTAAACCTTTTTTTTTAATAAATAAGTTTTTGTAATAGAAATTTGTTTCGATATTAGTTATTTGAATTATTATTTCAATAATAATTTATTGTTAAAATAGTAATTCAAATAAATCATTTTTTGTAACGACCAAAGAACATGGAATATATTAGGTCGTGTAATATGAAATGTCGAATTTCTTATCCCTTGCGAAGTTTCAACTTATTGGGATATGGGATTTATGACAATAAACACACAGTTGATTATAATAGAAAACTGTTTTATTCAAAGATACGGAAGGGTTCTGTTAGCTCTCGATACCTCGACACTCTGGACGAGACTAACGCAAAATGTGCAACGGAAAACCGTTGCTTAGGTTTGAAACCGTAAACGAAAGGAAAGGTCTGGGCCTGAAATGTGTTTATGACCCCCCCCCCCCCCCCCGACCTTTAAGAGTCGGGGTACTGCCAGAGATCTACATAAAGTACAACATATATACATATTTCGAGATACATCTCCTTTATCTAAAATATATATGCATCTATCAACTGAAGAGTTTTTAAAACCTCTTTCTATAAGCGCTTGTTCGAAAACCTCAAGGCAGCATCTTGCTGCTTGTTTAAGTCCATATGACGCTTTATTCAATCTACATACTTCATTGTTGCTACTTTTAATTCCTTCAGGAACTCTCATGTAAATTTCTTCTTTTAACGTACCATTTAGAAATCAAACTGATTTGCAAATGCCAAAATACATCTAAAACTTGAAATCCTTGCAACCGGTGCAAATGTTTCGTTATAATCTACTAAATATTGCTGACTAAAACCTCGTGCAACAAGACGAGCCTTATATTTTAATGGATTTCCATGTTCATCATTTTTAATAGTAAATACCCATTTACAATCAATAATATTTTTATTATTAGGCTTTGGTACTAGAGTCCATGTATTGTTAATTAAAAGGGAATTAATTTCATCTTTAATAGCCTGTTCCCATTTCATTTTACCATCCCTATTTTCGATTTCATGATATGATTTAGGAACTTCATAAACAATAGACCGAACGGATAGATGATAATCATCTGGCATTTCTTCTTTGTGGTGTATTTAGGATCAGGTTAGGTGGCCTGCCGCCCTGCCCTGACGTGCGAGTATAATGTGATATTTATTGAAATTAACACAAGTTACTTATAAAAGGTATTTTCACCTGCCGGCCATGTGGTCTCGGCCTTGCCCGAATAGCGACTAATTACGCACACACAATACGTGCGCGGCTAGCGTGCGCAGTCGCTCGCACCACTCACGCATACGGCACACATTACGTATACGAAATTCTTCATTATAAGCAACAGTTGGACGATGTTTGGTCCTATCGCTCCTCCTTAATTCGGGAGACAATTTTCCTGTTTCATTATCATTATTATCATTTTTGTTACTATTATTATTGAAAGATTCATTGCACGTCGTTATCTGTTTCTATTACAGATTTATTAAGTTCATTACTTAATTTGGCATTTTCATTTGTTTCGACTACCTTTGTTGTAGTTGTATCTAATTTATCATTATTAGATTTTTGAGAGATTACTGATTTAGATTTATCAGTTTCAGATCGAACCATTACTGGCCTTGAAACTACAAAATTACTTTATAACCATTTGCTTCGTATCCAACTAGAATACCTTTCCAGGATTTATCCTCAAATTTTGATTCTCTGGTTTTATTATGAACATACACAGTTCATCCGAAAACCCTTAAGTATCTTAATTGAGGCTTTTTCGTACGCCACATTTCATATGGTGTTTTTGATTCTTTCAAAACCCTTGTTGGAGTTATATTTAACGAATATGTAGCCGTTAAAGCAGCTTCTCCCCAAAAAGGTTTGTCTAAACCAGCTCCAGCTACCATAGCCCGAGCCTTTTCCGTTATGGTTCTCACCATACGTTCAGACACACCATTTAACTGCGGAGTACGTGGTAGCTTATGCCTTTTTATGTAAATTTACTAATTTTAAATTAAAATGAGCTTCGCTTTTGGCAACATAATCTCGAAAGGCAGAAAATACATCTGACTTCCGAGCAATTAATATGTAACGCAATAATGAGAGTATATTCATCCAGAAACAAAACAAAATAATTTCTTTCATTAATTGTAGTTGGAGTGATTGGACCACAAACATCTGTATGAACAATGAATAATGGGCGTCTTACATGACTTTTATCTTTAGCTTTTCGAAATGGTAGTCGTGCTTGTTTACCGTTTACACAAGCTTCGCATAAATTATCGTTTACTCTAACTTTTTCTATTTGCTTTATATCCGCAAACATCTCTTTATTCTTCAACTCTAAGAATTTATTTTTACCGATATGCCCTAAGCGCTGATGCCATAATGTATAATCATCTCTTTCAGCACTAGTTGCTTGAGCAACACAATTTTTAAAATTCATATTAAGCATAAATTCAATAGCAGTTAAATTGTTCAAGGGCTTACATGATATTACAACGTTACCATTTTTATGTATTTTTACTCCCTGTTCGTCAAACGTCACGCTCATTCCTGTCTGCTGAATTCTTCGAACCGAAAGTAAATTGTACGGTACATCTGGACAGTAGAATACATCCTGCAGCGTCCCTTGTATACCCCTGTTGGTGGTGATATGTATGGTACCCCTCTTTGTTGCACTAATGTATGTACCATTCTTCGCAACGGAAATTTTTACTGGTACAGGAAGTTTGTCAAAATTTTCGGCTACATATTCTCTGTTGATTATGTAGTCCGATGCACCCGAATCCAAGATAAATGTAGTTTTATCTTGATCAGATTTGTCCTTCTCTTCATATTCTCCCACCATAAACGCAACACGTGATGGGTCATAATTTGTTGAGGATGTATTATAATTTCCTGAAGATGCAGATGGTTGTATTACTTCAATTGTTTGAGCCATTTTCTCACTTTGAATATTTGAATGTTTCACTTGTCTTTTATAATAATAGCAGTCCTTTTTAATATGATTTGTTCTCCCGCACTGATAACATCCTTTAATTTGTCCTTTAAATTTAGACGATTTATTTCTATTATTAATATATTGATTTTTAAAATTTTTCGAAATTTCATAATTATTTTTCTTTGTTTTATTTATTTGAAAGCCTGCATTAAGTACTTTTAAACTTGTGTGCCGATTTTCGTTCATTAGCTTCACTTCGTAGTCCAGTAATCTGGTTTTTATGAACGCCAATGTTAAATTATCATCTGATAATGTCTCTATCGCGGTTATTATACCATCATAGGAAGCAGGTAAAGTCATTAATAAATTTGACACTTTGTCAGTTTCTTTCAGCACATCTCCCGACTCTTTCGCTCATAAACAGCGTCCGAATCGCGTAGCACTTGCTTAGCACTATTTGCTGATTGCACAAAGCTAAGAAAAGAATCTGACAAATATTCCACAATAATTCCGCTACGACCCATTCATCAGTTAGCATATCAGGAGTTGGCTGATCAATAACTTTGATCACCTTTAGTTCAGTTAACAATGAACGAATTCTAAATTTCCATACACTGTACTTTTCATCATTAAATGGTTGAATGTTTCTCTTTCTATTTAAATTTGCCATTGTTTTATTGTCTTCATATTTAACTGTACACTTAAAACTATGCACACACACAAATGTATATATATATATATATATATATATATATATATATATATATATATATCTGCTTATAACTATTTTATTTATCCTTTACGGTCTGTTATTTCACTTAATACACTACGCAGATAGTACACAATTAAACTGAGTTTAATACGTAACTGGGCCCATAACCTATTGGGATATGGGGTTTATTATAATAAACACTGATCGCGCCGAATGGTCAGCTTCGTTGTTCGGGAGGGGTTTGTTGTGTATGGGCTGTGATTACCAGGTTTAACAAGTAACAGAACTATCACTTTATTTAATATTTATATAAAACAAACTTTGTGGACTGTATATGTTTAGCGCGATTGATTATTACAAGAGAAGATACTCTTGTCTTAATAACTGTACGAAACAGTGGCCTTTAGAGAAGTACTAAGACTTCGGTATGTTCTTCTAACTAGAGACTGTACGAAACAGTGGCCGTAAGGGAAGTGCTTGGACTTCGGTGTGTTTTCTAAATCCCTCCCGCGCTTGCCAAACACCGATATTTAAGCGAATTGTCAATGGGCGGTGACTTGACTGGCCAACGCCCACGATGGTAGAGAAAGTGGTGGAAAAGCATAGGAAATATTTGGCAAGCCGTGTTGACGGAAAAACCCGGACTCAGGCGGCGCAACGCAGGTAAGGCCCGTCCGGTGACATGTAACAATGACCCAAGTATTTTATGGAGACGGGTGAAAACGGCAATTTCGAAAGTGAAGACCAGGGAAGCACACGTGCAAGGGTAATAAACTACTTCCCGAGTCCTAATCCCCGAAGCGTGATTTTTACTTTCCCGGTTGTAAATGACCGTGTAAAGATTCCGTTCTTGGGACATTTGGTTGCCAAATGTGCAAGACGGACACTTCGTCCAAGCTAATAAACTGACCCTCGAGGGTCGCACAAACAAACACACAGTTGATTTTAATAAGAAAACTAATTTGTTCAAAGAGACTCGGAAGGATTCTTTTAACTCTTGATACCTCGACACTCTGGACGAGACTAACGAAAAATGTGCAACGGAAAACCGTTGCTTAGGTTTGAAACCAGAAACGAAAGAAAAGGCCTGGGCCTGAAATGTGTTTATGACACCCCCCGACCCTTAAGAGTCGGGGTACTGCCAGAGTCCCATTGCTAAGGATAATAATCAGGCTCCGCGTTCCTGGCACTCTAAAGTGTTTCTCAACATAGAGATTATTTTTGCTTGTATACAAATTAGATATGAAAAATCCAACAATAACTATAATAACTTTATCTTTATCTTGCAATGCCCTTCGCCCGCCTGTACAGCGTCGTGTAAGGGATTTCAAAAGGTGCCGCCGCTCCGCGAATGCTTGATCCTTTTCTGAAACACGGAAACGGAACGCATCAGTTTTAAAAGCCGATTCCCTCCGGGATTTTAATTTAAAATAAGGAATATTACTTTATTTCGTTCAAGGCTTGTTCCATGTTGTCCTCTGTCCAACGAGGCTTCCTGCCTGGTTGTTTGGAGGATGCTGAAACCATATTTATGATACGGAAGAACCCAATGCGAAACTGGGGATCCGCTAGGATGGTATAGCTTTCGTAGACGCACCCAATATGAAATCAGGGAGCCACTAGGTTGGAGAAATCTTTGCTGGATTAACGATTATGATTGTTAGTAGCCTCGTAACTTATATATATATCTTTTTTTTAATCGATACAATCCGAGCGGTAAGATTCTATCGTGTGGGAACGTTCAATTACTAGATTAGGATATTAGGCAACAATTAAGGGTTTATAGATTTCACGATTTTACAACAAGACACATATTCTGTAATAAGTTCTGTTACAAATGCCTGTGTCGCGAATGAGTTTAAGGATGGTTTACAATTGAATATGTTTACCTATATTGCACGGTTTTGACGCACTGGCAATGCGGGGTCAGAGAACAATTATTGAATGCCAAATAGAATATTCACCGATCTAACGGAATCTATAAGGTTAGTCACTTGATTCGAAAGGGACTTTTCGTTCTCAGAAAAGAGATTAGAGCTTCTAATCGAAATGAAAGTGGAGGAAACTTCTCCATACCTAACATAAGGGTCAATTAATAAAAAATAAATAAATAAATTTATTAATTAAGAAAAAAATTAATTAATTAATAAAACAATAAATAAATAAATTTCAATTTTTGTCAAATTAATAAAAAATAAATTAATTAACTGTATTGTTACGTCCCAAGTGGGCTGAATTACAATTTTAGGGGATAGGACGCAGTTTCGAACCTACCTGCATTCACCGGCTACGGTTCGGGTACTTGAGGATTGTTTAAATGAAGGTTGAACACCTTTTTATAACAAACAACTTATAATTTATTCAAGATTAGGAACTGAATCAGATTATTATGAGGTTACAGAGGTTGCTTACAAAGAACGCATATACAAGGGAGGGTACAAATCGTGTTGGTACAAAGACAATGGTAACAATAGTAGTGATGATATTACCGAGGTGTAACTCTTCGGGCGGTGAGGTAGATGTAATGTCCGCCTTGATTCGTATCACTGGTGAATACTGCCCAGTTGCGCGGTATCACGACTTTTCGATTTACGACAATTTTCCGTTTTTTACTAGCGGACCGAATTAGCGCGAGTTTATTGGTTTACGATTGTTGGATTTGTACTGACTTTTCAGGGGTTGGTCTCCCTATTTATAAGATGGCCAATTCAATGTTTCCACAGAATGCTGGCCCAAAAGTCTCCACCTTGCATATTTTAGTTTTCTCTTGACTGGTCGGCTCCTTGTCGTCAGGGTCTTCTTACTAAGGAGTCGGCATCTTTTCCTCGTTACTCAGCATGGCGTGATGCCATTGTTATTGGCTTTTCGGAATGTAAACCGATCTTCATTTGCGTGTTTCGTAGTTGCTATAATTTCTTGTTGCTATGCTGTGGTATTGCGCGCTTGAGCTAACAGGGTTTTAATTTCTTGTGTTATATATATTTGCTTATTATACTATCTTATTTCTACGTTTTACCTCTCGTGTGGCATTATCGGATTTTCGTTATAATCTTTTAGTCTTTAGCGGTCGAACCACCGGACGTGACAACACAATACACAACTTAATATACTAAGCGGCGTCAATTATAATACATAAGACTAAAACTATATATACAAGTGTTGCATACGCAACGGACGCGTGTTAACAACTGCTTTGCGCGGTCGGCATGAAGCGCACCGACTTTCTTTTCGCGTACGTTCTTAGAACGGGGCGCGATGAGCCAGAAGGGCCAGGCGTACACGCATCGGCGGGCACAACGGAGGTGCCAGGGGTTGCCGCAGCCGGCAGGTCCGCAAGACCGAACGCAGGTTTCAGAAGCTCTATGGAGACAGAGCGCTCCTTGCCGTTCACGTCTATAATATAGACGCGGTCGGTAATCCGGTTCACAACTCTGTGCGGGCCGGTATACGGCTGTTCTAGAGCCTTCCGTGCCATACGCCGCATAAAGACGTGCGTGCAGGACTGCAGCTCCTTGAATACGAACGCACGCTTCCTGCAGTTATGCACAACCGGCATCGGTCGCACCTCGCGCATAAAGCGTTTGAATTCTTCCAAGAAGACGTTGGGATCGGGAGAGTCGTTCTCAGACAGAAAGAACTCACCCGGGAGGCGCAGGGTCGAGCCGAACACGAATTCGGCCGGGGACGCACCGACGTCCGCCCGCACGTGCACGCGTAATCCTAAGAAGACAGTCGGAGGACAGTCATTGTTTATCATTCTCTATGATCTCTTTCCATATTACAACTAATTTTTTCATGCCATTCCCGAAAAAAATAAAAAATGACGTTACTTATTAATTATGGGATCACATAATATTTTGTGTCACGAATGCACAGAATTTATTCGTTATTAAATATTGGAGTAGGATTATCTTTCTGAAACGACAGTTGACGTAAGATGTATAAACACATAAATATTTAAACAAAATAAATATACAGGGTGTCCCAATAGAGTTGTATTTTCTTGAAAGAGATGATTCCTGAGGTCATTTGAAGTAATTTTGTTATTTCCCAAAATGTTGTCCGCAAAAACACACACACACACGCGCGCGCGCGCGCGCACACACACACACACACACACACACACACGCACGCACGCACGCACGCACGCACGCACGCACGCACGCACGCACGCACACAGACCAATCACAGCGCGACCAGTGCTGACGTCACCCTCAGCGGGACCTATCGCCGAACCGGAATCTCGTCTACTGTAGCCGTGGTCTGATTGGCTCGCGTTTTTCGTTAATAACTCGGTGATAAAGCCGCGGACAACATTTTTGCAACGGAAAAGTTACTTCAAATGGCGCCAGGACTCGGTCCTTACAAGGAAGAACAACATTTTTTAATTATATTAAATACATTAAAAATTAAATACACAAAATTCGCAATTAAAGACATGGGCCTGATGTTGTCTAATAATTATAACAATCCAAAACTGACTGTAAAATAAAAAGAATGTTAAATAGAATTGTTCGATGGCAGATCCTTATGCAAAATAGAAAAAATCTGAGTCAATCGTAAGGAACAAAAGTGAAAGAAAAATGCATTTCCTCTTTGAATAATTTCGATGAATTGAAGATATAAAAATATCCCCAAATTCTTTCAATGTATTTACAGTTTTGTGTTTGACCTACTCGTTTTGTCATGAATAAAATTCACATTCTAATAATTGTAATTCATATTGTATTGCCAAGTGAAGACAATCTTGCATTTCTATTATTATATTGACAATTGAATCGAGGATGTTATCAAGGCATTCACAGTCTCAGTTGTTAGCTAAAACTTTATGAACTCTGCTCTCTCAGGGAACAGAAATCTGTATACATCGTTAGAGTGTAAAATTAATCTTCCCCCGTTCCTGTTTCAATGTTTCACCTGGAATTTTAAAACGAGAACTTTGCTGAAGAGCTTCGAGTTGATTCCAAAAGTTTTTAACTGGAAGTTCCTCCAGTTTATTCGTTGAAGGAATATAAATATCCACGGTACGTACCGTGCAACTAAAATTATTTCTAAACTATGTAAAATGAAAAATCAAAACCTAAAATTCCGAACGCATCTTATGCTTTAACCCTCGTGATAAACGATCCTAGGATAACATTTCACTAATTTTTTCTTTATACTTTAAATTAACTATACATATATTATATTTATAGCATCACATTTTCAAGAAATATTCTTCACAACACAGATAGACAGCACTTAATTTATGTTACATTATGTAAAGATAGTAATAAATTGTCACTCTCAGGAATGTATCTGCTAGAGTAAGGCACCCAACTACTGTGGGGATGCCAATTACTGTGCCTATATCAATACTTATTTTTAAAGCATAATGAATATTAAACTTTTTCATTGACCCCAGTTAATATATATATAGAGTTGTATAACATATCTATATGGATATATCGTGGTGGTGAATAATCGTGGAACCGGCAAAACTTCCACAATTTTACCGTGCCGTTCGCGTTCCAGAGAAATGCTCGACCGAAAGACAAATAACACAGTCTGTGTTAATGTACGGAAGCTTGATCCATTCGCCAAACAAGCGAGAATTAGCCAGAACGGAGTTCCGGTTGCTAAAATTCGCTCGAAACAAAGCTAGACATAATGTTCGCTTGTGCAAACACAGTTGAACATACAACGTTCGAATTTTCTGCAGTTTCTTCCTCCAAATGATTCTTTGAAAATTTTCTTAAGCTTCTTATTTTACAGATCGAACCGAAGACCAGGGAGCTCGATTACATATTGTACGGTACTGATGTAAACACCATACGCAATAAGGACATTCCGGTGTCACTAGTCGAGCACGTTCGTATTCAGTTCGACCAAATATTTTCGTGCTAGGAGAACCGTTTCGCAAGAACGCGTGGAAATTTGCAGAAGAATTCACTCAGTTGCTTTATCGCTGGACGAGGCATGTTAAGAACGTAATGTATTTGCTTCTTTTTTAATTGTTTATATATTCTGCATCATTAGTAACACTATTTTCTGTTATGGAAATTTCGAAGATCGTGAGAAAATTAATTTTGCGAGGGTGTGGTGTGTACAGAATTATTCTCTAACGACAATTTTTCGCGGTAAACAATCTGTTCTCTTTTATTAACGAAGAAATAATTAAGTTTATGTGTTGGCAGTTACACTGATCACAATGTTTCAATTCTAATTTAACATTCACGCTACAATTTATAGCTCAAAAGTAGATATTGTTGATTGTATTTTCTATAAAAATGTGAATAATCTAAATCATCGGTGGTAGACTAGGAAAATTCGTGCAAATATTTAAAAAAATACATAAATACCTAAAAATTCGACATATATTCTGATTAAGATTGCCTTATTAATCCACTATTTTAAGCTCAACATATTTTCTACCAACAAAGCAAATTTTTCTAATTTTTTGTATTCTCCTTGAAACTGAGGACTGAAAATACATTTAAAGATTTTTGGTCTTTGGTCCTACAATTCCTACAAACTTTAATTAACAATAAATAATCAGATGTATTTTTAATCACTGCAGGAGGATGGAACTTCAGCATCCCCCTTAACAAACCTGGAAATACAAGAAACTATACAGAATGTGCAGCAAGCGATTCTTGGCGTGAATGCATCGGTGCCAGATTATTCGTCGGTGAAAACACCTGCGACAGGGATTATAGTTTGCACTCCCTCCGCTCCAGTGGTACCAAAATCCAGTCTGGATTCAGCGAATATATCTCTGGGAAGGTTGTTAATGTCACCTAAATTTGTTCAAATTCTCAATTCTCTCTTGCAATTGTGTGTCTTATTCGAGCGTAATGATTTTAGGTATAGGTCGTTGGATACTTTAATGACTGACGATAAAGATGCCACGCTTAAAATTGAAAATCTGGGATCGGAGAGCCAGGAAGACATGGATGTCGACGAGGCTGTTCAAATTGAACTCATAGTCGAAGGGAAGAAGGTGTTTATTAATAGCAAATACAATTTTTTGTCTCGTCTACAAAATTTTTCCTTGGCTGGAAAAAATTAGCGTTAAACAGTTGTTAGAGAAGTGATTTTATTTTTTCCTGTAGTGGAGGGTGAACCCATTTGAATTATTAATGTGTACATATGTGTAACAGATCTGATACAAATTATTGAAATGCGAAGTTGTTTTCACGGTTTGAAATTTTTCCATTTAAGGATAATAAAAAATAGTTGGTGATACGGGTAATTGTATAATGAATATAAAGCACACGGATGATAATAAATACATTTTTCATTCTGCTTTACTATTCAAATGGGTTAATGTAGTTTTAATTCGATTGATT
This sequence comes from Halictus rubicundus, assembly GCF_050948215.1. NCBI lineage: Eukaryota > Metazoa > Arthropoda > Insecta > Hymenoptera > Halictidae > Halictus > Halictus rubicundus. The sequence continues at coordinate 416,038 of NW_027488706.1, read as the reverse complement.
TGAATAATTATGGTGATTTAAACGGAATTGCTTCGATTATTCGATCTTTGCTTGCTGTGCTAAGGATGCGAAATTAATTTGTTCCACGTTCACAGCACATATCACGATCGATCCCGGCGATTCATGTGAACAAAATCGCCAGATCCGACACTTTCGTTCGCGAGCAAGAAAAGGCCAAAGCCAACGTCGAACAAGCAGAAAGCAGCACCACTATTATCGAGAACGAACCCGTCTCTTCGTAAACTGCAACAGGTCCTGAAAAAAATTGACGAGCTGCCAGACTGCGCTGCCAATGTTTTATCGAGAATCGATCATGTGAAAAAGGTTGACAAATTTACTTTACTCTTTCATTATTTCATTCACGATGACACCACCATTCTTGAGATGAACGCGGCAATAAATCTCATCATTCTTGCACCATTCACTCCAGCATATTTAAATTTCTTTAGATCATCGCTTGAATACTTCTTAAATTAGAGGTTCAAGAATCATTTTCATAATTACGTGCAGATTACATACCGTATTTGTACTTCATATCAATGGACTTCTTGAGTAAATAAAATACTCATTTTCTTTTTTTAGACGTAACAAAATATTCTCTCTGTGACTGTGCTATAATTTGATGTATTTATTCCAAAAATTTATGACAAAAACACAATTTCTAAATAATAATGAACTCGTGAAGATCAAAACAATGGAACAATTTTAATTGGCAGAAGAATACGGAAGAGCGTATTTTAAATTCATTTTATTATTCGCTTCTTACTTGATACATTTATATAAAACTCCAAACTATAGCAAATATTCTAACCTGATACATACATTGAAAAAATGAAACTATGATTAAATTACAATTTTCTCGAATATTAGCTCGAATGAGAAACGTGTGAAGGTGATAAAAGCATATTTTAATTTTATTTTATTATTCGCCTTTAATTTGTCAAGAGAAGTATATGGTGAAGAGTATATCAATTTCATCTTATTATTTGCCTCTAAATTGGTATATTTATTTACAACTTGAAACTATAGTAAATACCCTAACTCGATGTTTTAGGGAATGTGTCAGGAGTTAAATAACAGATGGCCTATCGAGGAAAATGGTCTTTATTGGATCGTGGCTTAGACGAGACTGTCCTCCCGTCCTAAAAGTCGTTCGCTCCCAGCCTCTCGCATCGTCGCGCCTGAACCTAAACAGTGTGTGCGCCTTCTTCTAAACACTTACAATTAGCCGTAACGTGATACAAACCGCGGTACGGCCAGCGGCGCGGTGCACTCTTACAATTCGGCCATCCTGACCGTTAATCGTCTCGATTAACCCGTATACACAAACATACCGTTGCGCACTAACATTGCTATCACACACTTTACAAACTATAAATTTTCATTCTAATCTCTAAGGACTCCATACATTAACAAATAATATGTGATTATAATATCGTACCTTAAACCTAATCGCTATGAGATCGCTACATTAAATATTTTAAATTTTATAATTGAGGAGACACCCATGGTCTCATGTTCGTTGCCGCCCATGTTCCTTTACAAGGAAGTCGTGTATTTTGGAATCCGTCGATATCCTTTATCACGTATCGATCATTCCTCAATACCCTTTCAACTTCGTATGATCCTTTAAACAAAGGTGCTAGCTTCGATGAATCGCCAATTCTGTGAAAATTTTTAATCATTACTCTATCTCCAACTTGATATATCCGTGCCGGTTTTCGTTTCTCGTCGTGGTATTTCTTATTCGCCTCAAAACTTTGCTTAATTTTTTCCTTCGCCTTATTTCTTACGTCTACTAAATTTCTACTGTCCATAATACTACCTATTTTTTCTAATGTATCTCGGATGCTATCGACCATTTTTCCACGCTGGCTTACGCCGTATAACTGTTGGATTCCGGGTTTGGAAATCGAGTACAACAGTTTATAATAAAATCGAGAAGAGTTTTATTTAAGTGTATACACGGTGGTGAGTTTAAGGTACAACGATGTAACCTTCTGCACTGAAATATGCAAGAAGAAGCTCTAACTCTGTTTTGACGGGCTGCTATATATATGTAGCTTTTGAGAGGAAAATGTGGAAGGGAGTAGAAAAGGCTTGTTGTGGAAAGGATGACGTGGAAGAGACAAAGTCTAAGGGTCTGTTTGGTTCTGATGATTCAAGGGTTTTGGCTGACGTGTCTATGGCATGATTATCATGATGCGTTGGTGTTTAACTAGAGCCTAGGGTTATCGGGTATACAACACCTCCCCCCATTAAAATTGAAGACGATGAGAAAAGGAGTCTTCAATAGGATGAACGCAATGTCTTAGCATTAAATCGCGGAACTAATAACAAAACATAATACGAAATGAATATATAATGAAATACAATTGAGTAACGTAATTATAAAATGATTACAATATTTGAATGAATTTGTTAGAACTAAAAGTGTACATAAGTAAAGGATTATTAGATCGATATACATAGGTGCTTACTTGCTAATATCAACATATGAGATATTTCGCAGTAGCTAGAGGAGTAAAAATGATATATGTGAACCAGCTAGTAAAGTATAAATATGGAATTATTCGAGAGGTCTAGAATATATGTATAAGATAGAATAGTGAGAAGTAGAAAAAGAAAAAAATGTATGGCTTATTGGATATAAATAAATTAACGCAAATGACTATATACAATTTACAACGGTGTAGTGCTCCTACGTGATGGGGTTCTTCCTCGGGTTCGTGCTGATTGGGCGTCTCCCTGTGGTTCTTCTGGAACGGTGTATATTATACGGGCGACGTCTCGATTTCGATCATAAGAGACCAAATCCCGGGTAAGGTTGTGTTCCGAGTGTACATCGGATTGGAAGTTGCAATTTACAAAGTTTTTTATCATCGGAGGAATGGTATCGCCATTACGCGGATTTTTTGTAAAGCAAAATACGCGTTGCAACAAATTTAAACAACCGATCCAACGGCAACAGTTCATGCAGACCATTAAAAATATTATCGCTCCGATAACCGATAATCCAATAGTGTACCATTTGGTATGTTGCACTATAAATGGTTTATTCAATTGGTCCGTTACTATTTTATCAAAGTCGCTTAGCTTTTTGTTGGCATATCTTAATTCGGTCAAGTCTATGTTCGTTAATTTGACCGGAGTTAATTGGATCGGGACCGTCTTGTTGAATCTTCGTTTGAGGAGACAGCAATCATCGGTAGTGATGTCAAGTTTTGGTACATAGTGTGATATGTTCCGACTTGAGCTGCTGGTTGTTTCCAACACGAAGAGATCCGAGTATCCTTTACAGGACGGTTCCAATTGAAGTATTCCAGTTTGGTGTAGTACTATATCCTCCATGTGGTTGGGATTGTTGTCAGACAGGAGTGTAACAGTAGTGGGTTGTTGTAGTATGTAGATCCATTGATTATTTTTTATATATTTCCAGGTTTCCACTTCAGCCTGGAAGGTTCTCGTTCGACAATCTTTCGGTATTCTTGCGAGTTGTGGAAACAAGAGTTGTGTTTCGCACGTGATTTGATCGGTCCTTTTGTTGATGTGGACACCATGACAGATAAAATGTTGATCCAGATACTCAGTACAACTTGACAGGTCTTTTATGAATGTGAAATAAGTTTTGGAATGGGATACTAATAAGAAGGGTTGTCGAGGTTCAATATAGGAAAAGATGCTACTAATGTTGTGTTGCATGGGAAGAGGGATCAGTTCGTATAAATTAAATAAATTCTTGTCAACTAGAGGTATTTTGATGGCAAAAATAACTATGGCTTTGGTTGATAAAACATGTAACTGTAGAATTTTATAATACAAATGAACATTCGTATAGTTGATTTGAAGTGGTAATTCGTAACGTCCTTCATACTTCGTTAGTTCTTCGAATAAGATTTTTGGTGTAACAATTTGTGGTGATAGTATGCCGTGCCGGCCTAGATTTATTGAATTAATATATTCATCGTATTGATTAGATAATCTAGTGATAAACAAAGACAATGCCATTATATGCTGCGTAATAGCGTTTTGTAGCTTTAACTCATCTAGGATGTGATTTGTTTCTATTGATAACTTGTTAATTAATTCAATGTTGCTATTTAATTGATTTTCATTATGTTTTAAGGAAACCACCGAGTTATTAAAATTTCTTATTGTGCTAGAAATCACCTGTATTTGAGTTTTTAGAAGAGTTTGTGTTTGTCCGTTATCATTTAATAGAGTGTTGATACTATCGGTGCAATATTGTGCGTCGTCAGCATCTGGAGTACCGAACAACCAATTAAGAGCGTATGATACGCCATTAATAAGTCCGCGACGTTTACGAAATTGTGATTTTTGGCCCACTATATGGTGTAGCATTTCATCTTTCGCAGTGATATCAGATAATTGATCTTCTATTATTTTTAATGTTTGTTCACAGTGAAAGTTCGCGTAACTAGTTTTTGACGATTCTTTTGATACCAATGTACAGAGATCTTGTGATTGAAGAAAATGATGCCTTGCCTTTTCAAATGCTTCATTTAAATGTGTAAAATTTACGTAACTAAGTAGCGTTAATGTAGCCTTATCGATCTTTGCTTCGCCTAAATTGTTATAAAATATTCCACTCGATAGGTTATGAGGAGTATTGTTATAAATATAGCATACTACGTAAGGAAAAAGGAGGAGGAAGATGATTAAATTGTTAAGGGTCCGCATCTGAAACAAAATGTTTCAATAAGGTATGGTATGGTTATGGTATCGTTTTTTGCGTGTGCCTATTTCAATTTCTACTGTTTTATCAGAAAATGTTCTTATAATCTTGTATGGTCCTTTAAAGTTTGGACACAGTTTCTTTGATAGATTGGCCTTTCCTTGTTTATTATAAATACATATTAGATCGCCCGGATTAAATTCTTGTGGGTTAGCCTTTTTATCATAGTAAGTTTTACTTCTCTTTTTTGAATTGATTATATTTTCTCGTGCTGTTTTGAATGATGTATTTAATTTGTATTGCAAGGATTTAATATAGTCGTCATAGGTATAATGGAATTTGGGTTCTTGGACGATAGATGATGGCAAATATGCTTTAAATCCAAACAGTAGTTCGTATGGTGTGTAGTTAGTTGTTTTATGAAATGACGTGTTATAGCTGAACATGGCAAAAGGTAAATAATCGTCCCAGTCTGTTTGATTTGGTTTTACATAATGTTTAAGGTAATCTTTTAAAGTTAAATGAGATCGTTCGAGTGCTCCATTGGTTTGAGGGTGATACGGAGTAGTTGACAAGTGTTTTGTTTTAAATAATTTGGTTAGGTCTTTTATTAATTGAGACATGAAATCCGCGCCTTGATCTGTTAATATAGTTTTAGGTATGTCGAAGGATGTAATGGTTTCTGTCAGAGTCTTCGCGATCGTTATGGCTTCGTGATTAGGTATTGCTTTTGCGAAACTATACTTTGTTAAGTCGTCTTGCATCGTTAAGATAAATTTATTGCCATTTTCACTTAAGGGTAATGGTCCTACAATATCTAAAGCTAGTCTTTCAAAGGGTTGTTCGGATGTGGAAGTGATTTCCATAGGCTGTTTTACGGGTTTAAAATTAGTTTTGTTAATTTGACACGATGGACAAGTTCTTACGTATTTTCTAATGTCTTCCTTCATCGAATTCCAATAATAGCGTTCCTTGATTTTAGAATATGTCTTATTAAATCCATAATGTCCCGAAAGTTTACTATCATGATTTTCTTTTAATATTTCTGTGATTTGTTCTTGACCTTGGGGTTCTATTTTATTATTATCATAAATTCTAATCTTGTTTTTAGTAAATACGAACTTTAACATTTTTGATAGTTGCATTAAACTTATGTTATGTTTTTTTTCTGGAGGAACTACGATAAAATTGTTGTCTTTAATGTGGCATCTAAAATTTATTAGACACTCGAACAAATTTTTAAATTCTATTTTTTCGAAATATACATGTGTGGGAAATAATATATAAATAATTTGATTTTCATCACTCAACTTACAGACATTATTAGTTATGGGAGTGATTTCGTGAATATTAAATTTGTTTGAAACATATTTCGTGTATGGATTGTCTTTATTTAAATCTTGGGACCAAAACAATAGAATTGGAGTTTTTAGTTTTCTTAATGGTGAATTAGTTTTCTCAAGTGCCACTATTTCTTGATTATTACTTTCAAATTGTAGAAAGTCATCATAAGACCTGACGTTTTTAACTGTTACGTTGACTTGACATTGTGGTTCTGTTGGCAATCTAGATAGTCCGTCCACATTTGAATTGACTCTACCTGGTTTGTATTTAATTTGATACTGATATTCCTCGAGTCTTAGTCGCCATCTAATTAATTTTGAGGAAGGATTACGACAATTCACTAGCCATTGTAACGGACGATGATCGGTGTAAATTATGAATTCACGGCCGTATAAATAAGGTCTAAAATGTTCTATAGAGTTAACTATTGCTAAGAGTTCTTTTTCGATTGTTGAATAATTTTGTTCTGATTTATTAAGCGTCCCAGAATAATATGCAATGGGTAGATCCGCATCATTTTTCTTTTGTGAAAGTACCCCACCAATACCTACATTAGAAGCATCAGTGGTTAAAATAAATTGTTCCGAAAAATTCGGGTATTGGAGAATGGGTTTATCCATTAATTTTTTTTTTTAAATAACGTGTGCTTGTTCATGTTCGTCGGTCCAAACGAAAGTTGCATCCTTCTTTAATAAGCGTGTCAAAGGTTTTGTGATCGTAGAAAAATCTTTAATAAATTTCCTATAATACCCTACTAAACCTAAAAACATTTTAATTTCTTTTTGGTTCCTAGGTCTTGCTGCGCGTTGAATGCAGTCTACTTTTTTGGGATTAGGTTCTATTCCTTTATCGGATATAATATGTCCTAAATATTCACACGACCTCTTTAAGAATTCGCATTTGTCGGGTTGTAACTTAAGATTATTTTCGCGTAACCTCGAAAATACGTTCAATAATTTCTTGTTATGGTCTTCTAAAGTAGATCCGTATAAAACGACATCGTCTAAATAAACGAAACATTGCTTGTTTGTCAAACCCGATAAAACGCTATTCATCATTCGTTGAAATGATGAAGGTGCATTTTTAAGGCCAAATGGCATACGCGTGAACTCGTAGTGTCCGTTGGGAGTGGAAAAAGCAGTTTTGCAAGCATGATTAGGGTTCAAAGGGATTTGATGGAATCCGCTTGCAAGATCAAGAGTGGTGAAATATTGCGCATAACCTAATTGATCTAAAATATCTTCGATATTCGGAAGTGGGTATGCATCTCCTATTGTTTTTTCATTAAGTTTCCGATAGTCGATTACAATACGCCATTTACGTTTTCCTGAGGCGTCTGGTTTCTTTGGGACCACCCAGAGGGGGCTGGACCAAGGGCTAGTCGAAGGTTTTATAATACCTTGCTGAAGCATACTCTCAATCTGCTTTTCAACCTCGGTTTTATGAATTTGAGGATATCTATAATTTTTGGCATGAATTGGAATCTCGTTTGTAGTAGGAATATCATGGGTAGTAGCTGTTGTTCGAGTTATAGTAAATCAGTCGGTAGATGAAATATATCGTTAAATTCCTTGCAAATTTGAGAGATCGCATTTCGTTCTTCTCCATTTAAATGGCCAAGTCTAAGATTTTGATTTAATGTGCGTAATCTTTCCGTGACATTATTATTTGATTGATTTGGGGCTAAACTGTATACATGTGATTGAATTGGAAGAGGTTCGACATACAATTCGGGAATTGGAATTGTTTCAACTTTGATTGAAGTATTGACAATTGTAAGAATTGCTCGATTTTGATTGTTGACTTGAACAATAGTATTTGGAATTAACAATGTGTTGTCAGAATTAAGTTGTCGGGACCACACTACACCTTCTTTAACGTTGTAAGGGTTTAATAACGTAATAGGGACAACTGTTTCTGAACGTGAATTGACTCTAATTGTAGAAATGGATCGTTGTGGTGTATTACGAAGCAGCGGAATTTGGAACGGAAAAGATTTTAGCGAAATAGTGAATGTGGAATAATCGATTTTTGCTTTTTGGGATTGGAGGAAGTCGTCTCCTAATAATCCATCGAACGGTATATTAGTAAGCGCATTTAAAACTTGGAATTTTGTAGTGATTGTTCTAAAATGAATTTCAAGATCGATTTCGGTTTCACCTAAAGTTATAATTGGTGTATTCGGCGAAACTCCATTTAATATTACAGGCGTGTTGTTTTTTATTGTAGGATGTAATATGCTACTTGCCTTAATTAATGAAACTGAAGCACCCGTGTCAATAAGAAATTTTAAAACTTTATCATTGGAATTAGAATTGTTAAATCATTAGAGGCTAATAATGATTCGGAAATGATCACATGCTCAGGTTGTTGAAGTCTACAGTTGCCTGTTCTAAACGTATTGGAGGATTCGGAAGCTGGGAAACATCCTGAAAATCCTGTTGATGGAAAGGGCCTAGCCGATTAAGATGGTCAAAACTGCCCTTAGAGGTTTTTCAATGATTAATGAACCATTCGAACGCTGACCCAGAAAAACCCCTCTGAGCAAAATTTCAACCCCCTATCTTGCCCGTGAGGGTAGTTACAGGGTAAATTAGATTTCGCGCTTTTCCGCGCATTTCCCACACTCTGATGCTTCCTAAAATTCTGAAAAAAATGTGGCATATTTTGGATCCTAAGACAGATTTTTGAGAATTTTTTCAGATTTTTTTCTTGCAAACTGTGGTCGTAAAAAATGAAAAACCTCAAAAAATTCGGAAAAATGTACATTTCTCAAAAATATGAAAACATGCTATTTTGCTGTTTAGTGCCCCGATAAAGTACCATAACAGGCAGTGTCCTCAATTTTTTTTAGATTTTTTCTTGTGGGCACTTTTTGTCCAGACAAGAAAAACCGAATTTTTTCGCCGTTTCTGCTATTAGGAGGAAAGTTACACTTGTTGGTTTTATCGCAGGTATATATTAAGTCATTTTAAACATTATTACATTGAAACAAGTAAGTGTTTGACCTAAGAAATGTTTTAAGAGAAAAAATGGATTGTATTTTGTGCGATATATACCAGAATGTTCGGAACGTTTACAACATCGCCGGTTGGCACAGCAGTTAGGGCGTCGGGCTACGGAGCCGGATACGCTGGTGTTCGAATCCCGTCGGTGGGAAAGTTTTTTTTCCATACGTCATCTTTATTTTTTCAATTTCTTATATGGTTTATTTATGTGATTTTAACAATATTTTTTAATGTTTTAAAAATATTGAGGTAACATTTTTAACTAAAATACATACAAAAATAGTTTTGCAGTATCTATTATTTCCTCGATTCTCTAATTGTATATGTTCATCATTGCGGTCCTGTTTAACATTGTTAATACTAAAATTCATTAATCTAGTTTCTAAGCCTTGCGTCTTCAGAAATTAGGGAGGAAATAAGAAGAACTCTGAATAAATAACACGCAGCAAAGTATTGGTTTTTGTCAAATTGAGAGAAAAGGGCTACATACTACCACTATTTTGAAAGTGAGGTATCAGGTACAAATAAGCCTAAGCCATTCCTCTTTATTGTAAGGTACATGAGGAAGTAATTCCCGTTTATAGTTACTTGAATGAAAGACTTGTTCTGTGCACATTTATGATACGGATCAGGAAGTTCATTATTTTCGGTGGGATGCAGAGGCAATTCATAGTATACTAGGTCAAAAGTACCAGCTTCTACACAAACAAGTAGACAACAAAACCTTTCCAAAAATTGGGAACAATTGGAACTGCAAAAAGACTCCATTTCAAACAGTATCCTCGGTAGATACTCTTGATTTTCCGGAAATGACAGAAGTAGATTTAAAAATTCTTTTCACGGAATCTTACCAATTTTCACAAGCAATTTCATATCAGGCAGAAATCATGGACGAACACAATAATATAAATATTAATTTATTGCCTAATCCAAGAAAATAATATCATTAAATTCGAAGTAAAATCGGAGTGATATAAATAAAAGTTAGTTAAAAATGTTACCTCAATATTTTTAAAACATTAAAAAAATATTGTTAAAATCACATGAATAAACCATATAAGAAATTGAAAAAATAAAGATGACGTATGGAAAAAAAACATTCCCACCAACGGGATTCGAACACCAGCGTATCCGCTCCGTAGTCCGACGCCCTAACCGCTTTTTTTTTTTTTTGTAACAGGGCGTTTATTGTGCCAAAATAAATACAGTATATACAACGGTACAATAAACTTAAACGCTCAAAAAAAAGTATAACAGATATAAATGTTTAATATATAAACTAAAGGCTCGGAGTTCCGGGCACGCACGGTTTAATACTATGATTATATCTATATGTACACTGCACTTATTGCAACTATTAACGCTTATACTAAGTATGGCTTAACTTAATTAGGGACGCTTATATATATATTTATATGTACAGAAAGGCACGGATTGGGAAAAACTGTACAATCTTTGGTTTTTATGGGTTAGAAATGAGTTGATCCTATATGATATCTATAACTATGCTTGTAATATAATTTAATTAAAAAACTACTTAACGGTATTTAAAGGTATTTAAAAATATAATCTGATATAGCATTTAAGATTAGATAACATATATGTAAAAATATAATTTGTAAAAATATAATTTCACTCCCCGACGGGGAATCGAACCTTTTTTTTTTTTTTTTAAAAAGTTTTTATTTGCTCATTTATTACAATATTTATAGTGTTAGGTGCAAATAAAACTACAAAAAAAAACAACCTTAAATATATCAGTCTTCTGAAGTATGAACTCTTTGTTGCGTCGCTTCATTACAATATTTGTGGAGGGTAATAAACAGTAGGGGGCGCTTATTCGACTATCGACTGAGTCCGTTTATGTCGAGCTGTATTTATATCGCAGGTTAAAAAATAAAATTGCAAAAAAAAACCCTGTTAAGTAACTTAGATGAATGTGTGTGTATGTGAGTGTGTGTGTGTGGTTTATATACAAGTGTGTTGTGTGTGCTTAATCTAAATTAACAAATTGCCTAGTGACTAGAGGCTAGGTTATGTTTATATGTTTACATATCACACTTGGTTATCTAGGTGTGTTATACTTATTAGATAATTGCACTTGCTTAATTGCACGTTTAGATTAATTTGGCTACTATTGTATTAGGTGACGTTTCCTTGTCAGTTTCTTCTGCGTTTTCGCCTCCTAAGTTCGTCGGTGAATTTACCATCTACTGTCAACCACCAGTATATATTTGACAGGCGGTGGAAATCGTTTCTGTCCCTGTCGGGTAAAGTGGTGGAGTACTTTATGTTGGGGGGGTTCGAGGTATGGTTGTACCTAAAGGTTTTGTCAGCTCTGTTTCTTGCAGCATGATATATTATCGGAATGTTCATTTCGTCTTGTATTAGACCCATTCTGTCTATGTGGGTGAATGCTTGTAGGGGTATATATCCTGTTATCATTCTCTCTTCTATATCAGGTGTATCTGTGTTCATTATTTCTGTAAGGATTTTATTTTCTGTGTTTGGTATTCTGGCGAGATAGTCACGTATGAGTTTGAGGATGTGATTGTCGATTCGGGGTATGTCTGCTAGGTTGTATAAAGTCTTATTGTTTATGAATTGGCTGTTGTATGTTTTTCTGTAAATGTGTAGTGCAGCCCGTATACAATTTCTCTCGAATTTACGTATTCTTTCCATGGTAGCGGCATTTATGTTCCACCAGATTGGGGCGGCGTAGGTAATTATTGGCCTGACTAATAGAAGATAACATATTATTTTGGCTTTGTGTGAGAGAGCTTTGTGGAAGAAGAGTCTACTGTATTTTCTAAATGCGTTGGTGGCTTTCTGTAATTGCGTATTCACATGTATGTTAAATTTGAGGAGGTAGTCGAGGTATACTCCAAGGTATCTGACGCTTTTTTTGTGTTGTATTGTGTGAGAGCCATTATTGTTTTGTATTGTAATGCTGAAGTTGTTAATATAGAATCTTTTGGAGCTGTTGATGAATCTAAGTGGTTTGTGGAAAAGAATGGACTCACATTTGGAGGGGTTAATCTTCAGATTCCATTTAAGGTAATGATGGTTGATTTGATTGACTAGAAGTTCGAGTTTTTCCTGTACTATGTTTGGGTGGGTGTCTGCGACTAATATAATGAGGTCGTCAGCGTATGCAGCAGAGTATGTGTTAGTGTCTGAGTTGAGATGAAATAGGTTTGTGATATTATGGGTGAATATATTAAATAAAATGGGGGAGTTAACTGTTCCTTGTGTGAGACCTTCTTGTATTATGTATGTTAATGAAGAGAAAAGTTCACCATTCCAGGTGACAAATCGCCTATTAGTAACCATTCTCCAGATTACTTCAATGAGATCTATGGGGAAGTTAAGATCGTTTAGAATGTAAATCAGGCCGTTTATCCAGATGGAATCGAAAGCCTTTTCGATATCTATGAGACAGGCCCCCACTATTTTGTTGTCGTGTACTTTGTTTGTGATATCATTTATGATTTTGTGTACTGCGTGGGTGGTTGAGTGCTTGTGTTTGAAACCGAATTGTGTGTCTGGAATGATTTTATTATCTATGGTGTGTTGGGTAATTGATTTGTGTATAATGGCTTCAAAAACTTTGCTTATGGCTGGGGTCAGACTGATGGGTCTATAGCTAGAGACATTTTCAAGTGGCTTTCCTGGCTTAAGAATTGGGAGAACTTTGGCAGTTTTCCAGCATTCAGGAAAGTATTTGTTATTTATACAGTTGTTGAAGAGTATAGTGTATGCGTTTATTAGGTTTGTCGGTAGATGTTTCAGAATGATCGGGGGGATTTCGTCCAAGCCTGATGAAGATTTGTTCGGGAGGTACTTGCATATGTATCTGGTATCGAGTGTATTACAAAAGAGTGAATTTTCTGGGCTATTGGGGTTGAATGCTGAGTTGGTGTCAGAGAATGTTGTGATGGTTATTTTCCTTCTGAGGTTGTTTTTGAATATGTTGATTAGTTTGATAGCTTCTTTATCAACTATTTCTTTTATAGGTTTGGAGGTGTTAGTGTATCTGGGTGAATTGATTTTTTCATAGTAAGCTCCGAATATGTTAAGAGTATCTATGGGGTTTTGAATGAAATATTTGTCCATGTGGAATATGAATTCATCTTTACGATAGTTGCATCTGCTAAGGAGAATTTCGTCTTCTTTATGTACTGTGATGCTTTCTATTTTCGTTTGTGATTTGGGCCTGAAAAATCTATTTATCCTCGGAAAGAAGGAATCTGATTTTCTGTAATCAATGGAATTAATTAGGGAGTCCCAGTACTTCGTGTAAGATTTTGCGTATTCTAGTTTCAGTGTATAGTTTATTTTTGCCAATAACTCTTTGAGGAATGATGTATCGTGTTGGGTGGTGTTGTTGTGTGTGGGCCTATATGATTTGTGTAATGAGGTTACTATGAAAGATTTGTATTTATGTAGTTTTTTGATCTTGGTGTTGGTGTAGTTGAGTATATTATCTTTAGGTTTATATTTAGGGACTACCTGAGCTATGGTGTGCTTGATCAGTGATTCCATTGCTGTAAGATGGGTTTCAATTTCTTCTGTTGTTAGGTTTCTATTATGCGGTATGTCTAGGTTATAGTTTTTGGACAGCTTTTTACTGAACTGTTTCCATTTCGTCTTCTTGAAAGTGTATCTGCGTGCATCGATTGGGTTGATGGATTCTGTGCTGCTTGGTAGTTTTACGGTGAAGATGAGTGCCCGGTGGTCGCTGTTGTAGTGTGCCGTAGTTATTTTTTTGTTGGAGAGGTCAGGGATATCTAATCTTCCATCTACTATACCTAGATCTAGATATGTGTTAGCACTGGGAAATGTTGGTGCGTCTGGTGGGAGTATTATGGAGCGGTAGAATATTGCTGCAGTTGAGATTTCCCAGTTTTTAAGCATTGCTCCCTTTTTATTTGTGGATCTGTCGCCCCACAGTGTGTGTCTGGAGTTAAGGTCGCCGGCTATCACATAGTAATGGTTGTGTTGGTGTAATTTTAGCTTATCGAATAGGTGGTTTAGTTCTTCGATATAAATTGCTCTATCTTTGTTGTTGGCGTATGCTGCGATGATGTAAATGTGTAAGTTGTGCTTTAGCTTGATTTTGGTGATTGTATATTCAAGTATCTGGTTATTTCTGGATGATGGAGTGTAGATTGTCTCGTATGGTATGTGTGTTTTAATTAGGATTGCAGTACCTCCACCAGTGCTGTTGTCTTGCCGGTCATTCCTGATTATGTGGTAATTGGAGAATTGCAATTTGTATCTTTTCGATAGCTTAGTTTCGGAGATTAAAGCGATGTCAATGTTGTTGGCGTTAATGAATTCCAGTAGGTCGTAACGCCTGTTGAGGGAGACGAGTGAGTTAACATTTATGGCGGCTATTTTGACCTCAGGTATTGTAAGGACGTTGTATGGTGTGTTAGTCATCGTGGAAGTTGAATGTATCATATAGTTCATTTATCTTTATTGAGTTGTTGCTGATAGCCTGGATTATGGGAGCCAATTGTGAACCTATAGTATCAGTAATTAACTGTTTTATTTGTTCCATGAAGTTATTTGGGTTTGAGCTGGGTTGAGTACCGTAGTTTATGCTGGGGTTGATGTTATCTGCGAATAGGTGTTGCACATTATTGGGGTTTGACAACCATGCGTTCGGTGGTGGTGGTGCTGCTGCGAAGATTGCGTTATTGGTTCTTTGTGGGCCTGCAGTGCTATTGCGATGTATAGCCTGCGAGCTGGTGCTCTGATGGATTTTATGAATTTTCTCTTCTCTTTTATATTGTTTCATTTGTTCCTCTTTGGATTTAATGTTTAGGAAGAACTGATAAAATGGGCAGCCACGATACGAAGCAGGATGCCCATATGCCTCACAATTAACACAGTATAATGTTGAGCGATCAGAGTTCAAGGGAATTTTGCATTCCCCCGGATTATGTACTTCCTTGCAGTTGATGCTAGTGTGTCCCAGCCTTTGGCATTTTTTGCACTGATGTAATTCCTTTTTCCTGAGCGTTTCCCATTTAATTACTTGGTGTAGTAATGTTTTTATTTTGATCAGTTCTGTGGTGGAGCTATCGTTTGTAAGTTGAACTAAAAAGCTATATTGGTCCTTGTTGCGCTTGTTCAGATTAATTTTGGCTATTTTTTGTATGTTAACTTGGGGTAAGTTTAGCTCACTTATTTCTTTGAGGAGGTCCATTTCAGTAAAATTTCCGTTAATACCTTTTATGATGAGGTTCTTAGGTTTGAATTGTTTCGGTGTGTACGAGAAATATTTTATTTTGTCCTGTGATAGTTGTTCCTTAGCTAAGATGAAGGTGTCTATACTTTTGCAGTAAACAGTATGAGCTAGTTCCTCCTGCTGTTTGATGGAGAATTGGTTTTTCAATTGGGTTGATTGTTTTAAGGAACCAATTAGCTCTGTGATATTAACATTCGCCACGAATATAGGTGGTGGCTTACAGCTGTTGGTTGACTTATCGTTCCTATGGGTGTTCTCCAATGTGCTTGTGCTGGGGTTATCGCTTTGTGTATCAGTAGGATTGGCTACGTGTGTTGGAGTTTGAATATCAAGCTTTGCAAAAATGTTGTCTGCTAGTATAGTGCCAGGGCTTGCTTGGCTAGTGCCTATCTGGGTTCTGAAGGTTTTCTTCGGGAGCTTCCATTCCCTGGGCGGGTTCGAGGTAGGTTGCATTAATGTTTTCTCAGTTATTTGAGATAATGGTCTTTTTTTAGCCGTTAGGTTAGGGGTGATGGAGGATGAACGACTGTTGAGCTCTTTGAGTGCAGCTTTGGCTAATTTATCTGCTGTGAAGGGTTTGTTTAGCATTTGATTCAGAAACCTGTTAGAACGGAATTTTATGTTTGTATTTGAGTGCCCAGGTGGTCTATTTTCCTTGCTTGTGCCTGGTCGGCTTTGCTCAATGTTGAAGTCCATTTGGTTTTGGGTAGCTGTGTGTGGGGTGGGCCCCTCTCCCTTGTCGTTCATGATGAACCGGTGACAGGGTAGGGGGGGCCGTATGGGCGCGCGGGCCTTTCTCCTTAGCTGCCCGAGAGCGCATGCGTCGTACGGTGCAAGCAAGATGGCCGCTCTAACCTACCGCGTATTGATGAGAAATTTGGCTGAATACACGGCGAGGACGCGTTAAAATTACGAGACTTGTTAGCGCCAAAGGAACAGAGTCACTTAAATTTTACACTCCACACTCCCGACTCATGCTCGAAGCGCACTTCCAAAGTTTCCCTTGTATACCTGCGTCGTTGGCCGCTCTCTCGGTACGTCTTACCCCAACGAGGGTTCCGCCGGGAATGCCACGGGGAATCGAACCCCGGTCTCCCGCGTGACAGGCGGGGATACTGACCACTTTTTTTTTTTTGTAACATACGTTTATTTAGCCAAAAAAAAAAATAACATTTACATAAATATATATAAGCAAACAAACAAACAAAAAAGAAAAACAATAGACTTAACAACGAAACAAAACAAAAATTTCCTTAAACGTACAAAAGGAGGCGTGGCTTATAAAATAGGAACTTAAGACTAAAGACTCGCTTATCGAGTACGCACAGTCTGGGCGGTCATATAACTATTGCACTTACTGCTAAAACATATATATTTATTGTTACAACGTGTACTATTGGGTCGCTTTTGTGGGTGAGTATAAGGGAGGCGAATCCCTATGCTGCAACAGTTTCAGGGGGTGAGGGACAAATGTACTATGCTAAAAATGTAGAATATATGAAAAATAAAAGATAACATTAAAAATAACAAAAATAATATTAATATTCTCCCCGACGGGGAATCGAACCCCGGTCTCCCGCGTGACAGGCGGGGATACTAACCACTTTTTTTTTTTTTTGTAACAATGTGTTTATTGTGCCAATAAATACAATATATACAGCTGGTACAATAAACTTAAACACAAAAAAAAGTATAACAAGGTATAATATACACTTATGAGACTAAAGGCTCCGTTTTCGGAGCACGCACGGTCTTAACGCTAGTGTTTGTTTTTGTGCACTTATTGCTATTACATGATTATCTTATGAGATATACTTATCTAGATTATGGCTATGGGATATGTGCGCAGCTAGGCACGAGAGCTGTACAATCGGTTTTATATTTAGGGGGGGGGGGGGAGAAAGAAAAGATTTTTATATGTGATACGTATTTGCTAGACTAAAATTATACTATAAAATAACAAAAAAAAATATAACTTCTCCCCGGCGGGGAATCGAACCCCGGTCTCCCGCGTGACAGGCGGGGATACTGACCACTTTTTTTTTTTTTTTTTTGTAACAGGGCGTTTATTGTGCCAAAATAAATACAATATATACAACGGTACAATAAACTTAAACGCTCAAAAAAAAGTATAACAGATATAAATGTTTAATATATAAACTAAAGGCTCGGAGGTCCGGGCACGCACGGTTTAATACTATGGATATATATTTACATGTATACTGCACTTATTGCAACTATTAACGCTTGCACTAAGTATGTCTTAACTTAATTAGGGATGCTTATATATATTTATATGTACAGAAAGGCACGGATTGGGAAAAAACTGTACAATCTTTGGTTTTTATGGGTTGATTTGATAGAAATGAGTTGATCCTATATGATATCTATAACTATGCTTATAATATAATCTGATTAAAAATACTTAATGGTAGGTATTGCGGGTGGTTATTCTACTTTGTTTGTTCGTCATTGCACTGCTAAATTTGCATCTTTCGTCAGGGATTATTTGTACCTTATTGCCATTTAGTTTAATTACATGCTAGTTTGAACGCAGCTTATTTCTAAGTTTTATATGAGGTAACGGTGGCTTGTTATTACTACAATACTATATAAAGGTATTTAAAATATATAATCTGACATAGACTTTATAATTAAATAACATATATGTAAAAATATAAAAATATAATTTATAAAAATATAATTTCACTCCCCGACGGGGAATCGAACCCCGGTCTCCCGCGTGACAGGCGGGGATACTGACCACTTTTTTTTTTTTTTTTTTGTAACATACGTTTATTCAGCCAAAAAAAAATAACATTTACATAAATATATATAAGCAAACAAACAAACAAAAAAAAAACAACAGACTTAACAACGAAACAGAACAAAAATTTCCTTAAACGTACAAAAGGAGGCGTGGCTTATAAAATAGGAACTTAAGACTAAAGACTCGCCTATCGAGTACGCACAGTCTGGGCGGTCATATAACTATTGCACTTACTGCTAAAACATATATATCTAAGGCTACAATGTATAATATTGGGTCCATTTTTGTGGGTGAGTATAAGGGAGGCGAATCCCTATGCTGCCACAGTTTCAGGGGGTGGGGTACAAATATACTAAGCTAAAATATAAAAGATATGAAAAGTAAAGATAGCATTAAAAATAACAAAAATAATATTCTCCCCGACGGGGAATCGAACCCCGGTCTCCCGCGTGACAGGCGGGGATACTAACCACTTTTTTTTTTTTTTTGTAACAATGTGTTTATTGTGCCAATAAATACAATATATACAGCGGGTACAATAAACTTAAACACAAAAAAAAAGTATAACAAATATAAATGTTTGATATATAAACTAAAGGCTCGGAGTTCCGGGCACGCACGGTTTAATATTATGATTATATCTATATGTACACTGCACTTATTGCAACTATTAACACTTAGACTAAGTATGGCTTAACTTAATTAGGGATACGTATATGTATATGTACAGAAAGGCACGGGTTGGGAAAAACTGTACAATCTTTGGTATTATGGGTTTGTTTTGGTAGTGATTAGTAGGTTATATCTATGACTCTACTTGTAGTATAATCTAATTAAAAAATACTTAACGGTGTGTATTGCGGGTGCTTATGCTACCTTGTTGTTACTACTATTAGTTATTGCACTGTTAATTTACATTTTAGGTCGGGGATTATTTGTACATTTTTGTTCTTTGATGTAATTAATTTTTGTACGCAACTTTTATTTCTAAAATTTAACGGGAGGTAACGGTTGAGCTTCTTATTGCTAAGATACTACATAAAGGTATTTAAAAATATAATCTGATACAGCATTTAAAATTAGATAACATATAGGTAAAAATATAATTTGTAAAAATATAATTTCACTCCCCGACGGGGAATCGAACCCCGGTCTCCCGCGTGACAGGCGGGGATACTGACCACTTTTTTTTTTTTGTAACAGGGCGTTTATTGTGCCAAAATAAATACAGTATATACAACGGTACAATAAACTTAAACGCTCAAAAAAAAGTATAACAGATATAAATGTTTAATATATAAACTAAAGGCTCGGAGTTCCGGGCACGCACGGTTTAATACTATGATTATATCTATATGTACACTGCACTTATTGCAACTATTAACGCTTATACTAAGTATGGCTTAACTTAATTAGGGACGCTTATATATATATTTATATGTACAGAAAGGCACGGATTGGGAAAAACTGTACAATCTTTGGTTTTTATGGGTTAGAAATGAGTTGATCCTATATGATATCTATAACTATGCTTGTAATATAATTTAATTAAAAAACTACTTAACGGTATTTAAAGGTATTTAAAAATATAATCTGATATAGCATTTAAGATTAGATAACATATATGTAAAAATATAATTTGTAAAAATATAATTTGTAAAAATATAATTTCACTCCCCGACGGGGAATCGAACCCCGGTCTCCCGCGTGACAGGCGGGGATACTGACCACTATACTATCGAGGACGGGACGCTGTTTTAATATTTGTTATTATTACTTATGGTTGGTTATTACTTATCTAGGTTTGGAACCACCAGAATTTCTCTGGGTCTTCCTTTGTGACGATTTCTTTGTCGTATTTCGTTAGCTTATATCTAAAGCGCATTTCTGGGTGGTCAAAGGTGATGTTGCTGTCGTAGAGTAGTCTTTTGTCATATGTTTTTCTATTATAATGGTATATGATTGGTTGTTTGTGATTGTCTTGTATGAGTCCGTTGCTGTCGAAGTGTATGAATGATTCTGGGGGTGTATATCCTGTGTGTCTGGTTGATTCGTGGTATTGTGGGTAGGGGTAAGCTGATGGGTATATGTGGCTATTTTCTTGGATATTGGGAACGTTCACCCAATGGTTGCGAATGAGTTTGAGTGTAAATATGTCGATTCTGGGCATTTTTGCCATTTCGTAGAGTCTATGATTGCTGTATAGTTTGGTGTAGTTGGATTCGGGTGTCCTGTATTTATTTAAACATGCTCTTATGCATTTACGTTCGAGAAGCCTGAGTTTTTCCATGGTGCTTGCACTTATGTTATACCATATTGGTGCACCGTATGTCAGTATTGGCCGTACTAGAAGCTTGTAGCACAGAATTTTGACATTCGTAGTTAGGTCCTTACAGTAGAATAATCTCTTATTTGCTAGGAAGGCTTTCTGAGCTTTGTCTATTTGTATGTCTATGTGGTTGTTGTAATTTAATTTAAAGTCTAGGTGTACGCCTAAGTAGCGAACCACGTTTTTATGGGGGATTTTTACTGATCTGTTGTTGGAATCATGTAAGTGAAAATCTTTGGAGTATTTTCTGACGTCATAGTTGGCATCGGAGATTGTGGAGATGTAAGGTCGGAAAAGTATTGTTTCACATTTATTGACGTTAATTTTAAGTTTCCATGTATGAAAATAGTCTTGGATTTTATCAAATGTTTCTTGTAACTGTTTCTGTATTACCGAGGGTTTGTTGTTGTTGACGTATATTAATAGGTCATCTGCAAAAGCTATTGCTTTTTTGTGTGGTTCGCTATTTAAGCCGTACATTTGTAGGAGATCGCTTATGTATATGCTAAACAGGATTGGGGAATTGACGGTGCCTTGTTGTAGGCCGTTTTTTATGTTAAATATTTTTGTGGAGGTATTGGTCCCCTCTGTAACGCGGAACGATTTTCCGTGTAACATATTCCATAGCATTTTGATCAAATGAGGGGGGAAATTTTTCTTCAGCATTTTGAAGAAGAGTCCGTCCAGCCAGACTGTATCGAATGCTTTTTCAAGGTCGATGAATACTGCCCCGACACAGTCACCTGCGTTTCTTGCCCAACATATATCGGAGGTAAACTTTGTTATCGCGTGGATGGTAGAATGTTTGAACCTGAAGCCGAATTGTGTTTCTGGGATAATGCTATTGTCTGTGCAAAATGTGTTTAATGAGTTGTTTACTGTGGTTTCGAATATCTTGCTTATGTTGGGCAAGAGACTGATGGGTCGGTAGCTGGTCGGTTCGGCTCCATCTTTACCTTTTTTTTTCAGAGCCACCACTTTCGCTGTTTTCCAGGTTGTAGGAAAGTATGCGCGGTTTAGGCAATTGTTAAATATTACCGTGTAGTAATAAATGTACCGGAGGGGTAGCCTTTTTAGTGCAATGTTTGGTATGCTATCAAAACTGGAGGATTTTTTATTGTTCAGGTGTTTGAATGTGTCTTGTAGTTTGAGGTAGGAGGTGAAGAAATTTGTTGGGATTATGTCTGTGTTCGGATTTGATGCGGTATTTTCGTCATGGAAGGTGCATACTGTTTTGTTGTTACGTGCGTCTTCGTCCAATTCGGTTCGTATCTTTTGTACCTTCTGTTGAATTATGTTTGTTAGTTCATGTTTGCCCATGTGCGAGTTCTGTGTGTGGGCTGCTTCGAAATGTGCCCCTAATATGTTTAATTTGTCTTGTGTTTCTGTGATTAGAAGGTTGTTCTTTTCGTCTGTCTGTATGTTGTTTCGGTCTATGTTGGCGTTTATTATATCTGTTTTCGTGTTAGGAATTTTTAGGGTGTCTATATTGTTTTTGTGTTTCGGTCGGAAGATGTTGTTGATGGATGGAAAAAGTTCGTTGGATTTTTGTGTGGATATTTGTGAAATTCTGTGTTTCCAGTAGTTACTTGTAGAATTTTGAAAGGCTTTTTTAATCTCGTATCTTGTAGTTTTTAGCAGTTGTTTCAATGTGGCTATAGGAATGTCGTATGTACTTGTGTAATTTGAGAATCTAGTTAGTCTATTTAACAGTGTTAGTAAGTGGCTTTTTCGTTTTCTTAATTTTATTATTTCTGTCGTAATGTATCTGTCTGTCGAGTCGAAGTTGGTGTTGGTTTGCGGTACTGCTATGTCTATTGCTTGCGTGATATTTGTGTTGAGCTGTTCTATGTATTTGTCGATTTCGTCTGTTGTAAGGTTTCTATTATTCGGAATGTCTATTTTACCGTTTTGTTCTAATTGTGATGAGAATTCTGCCCAGTCGGCTTTATGGTAATTGTATTTTATACTGGGGGTTGCTTCGTCTATTTCTAAGTAGTCGTGAGTACGTATTGATATCGTCATGTTCACAGCTTTGTGGTCGCTGTCGTAGTCGGTGGAGTCGAGTCTGTCGTGTGCGGGTGTATCGTGGAATTGTAGTCTGCTGTCGGCTATGCAGATGTCTATGAAAGCTCCGCTTTTGGGGAAGGATGGTGTCAGTGTGTGAAGGAGGGAGATTCTGTAGGTTATTTCGTTACGTGATATCCAGTTCAGGAGAGCTACTCCTCTGTGGTTGTTTATGGGGTTGCTCCATGCGGAGTGTTTGGCATTTAAATCGCCCGCGAGGAGGTAGTAATTATTGTTATTGTGTAATTCTAATTTTTCGAATAATAATTGTAGTTCGGCCATAAATTCCTTTTTGCAGCTACTGGTCGCGTATCCTGATATGATGTATAGATTGTTATTATTTTGGATCTTTATTTTAATCGTGGTGGCTTCGAAGGTGGCATTCTCTACGCCGCCCCGCTGGATGGACTTGAATTTAATATTATTTCTGACTAGGATGCCTGTTCCCCCAGCCTGTTTAGCATTGGCTCGGTCGTTTCTTAGGAATGTATAATTTTTAAACCTAATTACATGTCTAGGACTTAACTTAGTTTCACAAAGAAGGACCACATCCGGATCGTTGGACGCTAGATACTCTGCAAGAGATGCCCTACTTTCATACGATATTAGTGAATTTACGTTAATTTCGGTGATTTTAAGTCTATTGCATCGAAGTTTCTCCGCATTGTTTTGCCGTGTGTAGTTGGTCGTGGAGGAATTGAATGTTAAAATTCGAGATCTAGTGCATTGGCAATTAAATTGATCTTGTTGCTGTTTGATTCTAACTGTTCGAGGAATCGGGACATTTGGATAGTTACTGCGGACTCTATTGTTCTTTTGATTTGGTTTAATAGTGGGTTTTGGTCTGTGTCGTCTGTTTTCTGTGGTTCGGGGGTGGGTAGACTCGGTGTGCTATTTCCTTTGAAAAGTGAGCTAAATGATACCCCGGATTTAATGAATCTATTTTTCGCTTGGTGGCTTTTTTCTATTTTTTCTTTTGTCGCTAGTTTCTTCTCTTCGATCTTTTGTTTGATTTCTTTTATTTTTGGGCATCCTCTATACGAGGCTGGATGCCCAAAGTTTTTGCAATTTATACAATAGGGTCCTGTGGAGTCCTGACTACCTGACGGTTCGGCGGAGCGTGGGCATTCGCCCGGGTTGTGTGGCACGTTGCATTTGACGCAACGGTAATCTAGGTTACAATTAGAGGCAACGTGTCCTATTCTCTGGCATCTCTTGCACTGGATGCGGTCCTTCTTTCTGATCTTTTCCCATTTAACCGCGTTATACAGG
Organism: Halictus rubicundus; assembly: GCF_050948215.1. Classification (NCBI taxonomy): domain Eukaryota; kingdom Metazoa; phylum Arthropoda; class Insecta; order Hymenoptera; family Halictidae; genus Halictus; species Halictus rubicundus. Next base: position 392,293 of record NW_027488706.1, on the reverse strand, counting down.
ACTGTTTGGATGTGTTTTAAGTTATTTACATTGCTGTCCGGCGAGAGTTGGACTATAAAAATCGGTAGTACACGGTTCTCTTCTGCGGCGCGTTTTGTATTGAATTTTTTTACTGCAACAAATTGCAGTTGCTCGACTTTTTTTGCTTTAAGAGCTTCTAGAACTTCCTGCGTTTCGAAATGGCCTTCTAGATTTTTTAATAAAACTGTTATGTTTTTCTCTGACTTGGGTGTGTATGTAAAGAACTTTATGTTATTTTGTTTGATAATCTCGCAAGCTATTTTATGGTTTTCTATTGTGTTCGTTTGTAGGATCTGTTTGTTGTTGTTTATTCTTTTGATGTGAAAGTCGTTAACTGTTTGCTTTAGTGCGTTTACTATTTCTTTGTTTGTGTCTGTGTGCAGAATGATTGGTGGGGGTTTCTGTCTGTTAGTATTGTCGGTATTCTTCGCGTCTGTAAGGGTTTTAGTTTGTCCGAAATGTGTTTTATGCGCGTTTGTACCTGTCTTTTGTCGCTGGTCGGTGGTTGCGCTGAGCGGGAATTTGGATTGGTTCGTCCTTGGCTGGGGGTTGCTGGTGCCCGGCTTATCGTTGGCTGGCCGCTTGTTTCCTGGATTGGGGTTGTTGGGGTCCGGCTTCTCTTCTGCAGGCCTCTTCAAAGCTGCTATGGTCAGGGTCGGTCGTCCTTTTTCCCTCGATGAAGGGACCTCCGTCCAGGTCCCATTGTCCTCTTTGTTGATGATTTCCAGGTCAGTGGTGGTCGCGTCCATAGGCTCCGGTATGGTGGATTTTCTTGCTTCGGCGGCGTGTATTTTGTCAGTTGCTTCCTTCAGTTGCAACGATAATTTTTCAACTATTTGCAGGAGGTTTCTGTTTGACTTCACCAGGTCTTCGTAGGATGGAAGGGGTTCCATTTTTGTCTCTTCTGTTTTCGTCGAGATGGTGGGCACTGGAGATGGGTGCTTATCCTTTGTCCTTACCATATTAGTGATTTTTGGCGTCGGATTGAGTCTTTTCGTATTCTTTTTCATAATTGCACTTTTGACATGAAGTGCAAATGCTTCATTGGTGAGAGTGTCTAATTTCGTAATGGTGCGATGTGCCGTCAGTGCCGTGAGCACCTTTTCCTCTGCCCTTTTATTATTTTTTGTTGGATCACACACAGGTTCACTCGTTTTTTCCTCTTCATCTGTGTGTGGTGGAAGGTTAATTTCTTTCGAAATTTTACTTTTTATATCACACTTTGAACGCGATATGTGTTTCGCTTTCGCGTTATCGGCACTGTGTCACGCACTTCAGTGTAGTATCCCTTGTACTGGCTGGGTCGTACCTGCGTCGTTGTCCTTTCGGCTCTCTCGGCACGTCCTACCCCAACGAAGGTTCGAGGGATACTGGGATACTGACCACTATACTATCGAGGACGGGACGCTGTTTTAATATTTGTTATTATTACTTATAATTGCTATCTAGGTTTGGAATCACCAGAACTTCTCTGGGTCTTCCTTCGCGACGATCTCTTTGTCGTATTTTGTTAACTTATATCTAAAGCGCATTTCCGGATGGTCGAAGGTGATGTTACTGTCGTAGAGTAGTCTTTTGTCGTATGTTTTTCTATTGTAATGATATATGATCGGTTGTTTGTAGTTGTCTTGTATGAGTCCGTTGCTGTCGAAGTGTATGAATGATTCTGGGGGTGTATATCCTGTATGTCTAGTTGATTCGTGGTATTGTGGGTAGGGGTAGGCTGATGGATATATGTGGCTATTTTCTAATATGTTGGGAACGTTGGCCCAGTGGTTGCGAATGAGTTTGAGTGTGAATATGTCTATTCTGGGTATTTTTGCCATTTCGTAAAGTCTATGGTTACTGTACAGTTTCGTGTAGTTGGATTCCGGTGTTCTATATTTGTTGAGACATGCTCTTAGGCATTTTCTTTCGAGGAGCCTAAGCTTTTCCATGGTACTTGCGCTTATGTTGTACCATATTGGTGCGCCGTATGTTAGTATCGGTCGTACTAGGAGCTTGTAGCACAGGATTTTAACATTCGTGTTCAGGTCTTTACAATAGAAAAGTCTCTTGTTTGCTAGGAAGGCTTTCTGTGCTTTGTCTATCTGTATGTCTATGTGGTTGTTGTAGTTCAGTTTAAAGTCTAGATGTACGCCTAGGTAGCGAACCACGTTTTTATGGGGGATTTTTACTGACTTATTGTTGGAGTCATGCAAGTGGAAATCTTTGGAGTATTTTCTGACGTCATAATTGGCATCGGAGATTGTGGAGATGTAAGGTCGGAAAAGTATTGTTTCGCATTTATTGACGTTAATTTTAAGTTTCCATGTATGAAAATAGTCTTGGATTTTATCAAATGTTTCTTGTAACTGTTTCTGTATTACCGAGGGTTTGTTGTTGTTGACGTATATTAATAGGTCATCTGCAAAAGCTATTGCTTTTTTGTGTGGTTCGCTATTTAAGCCGTACATTTGTAAGAGATCGCTTATGTATATGCTAAACAGGATTGGGGAATTGACGGTGCCTTGTTGTAGGCCGTTTTTTATGTTAAATATTTTCGTGGAGGTGTTGGTCCCCTCTGTTACACGAAACGATTTTCCGTGTAACATGTTCCATAGCATCTTAATCAAGTGAGGGGGAAAATTTTTCTTCAGCATTTTGAAGAAGAGTCCGTCCAGCCAGACTGTATCGAATGCTTTTTCAAGGTCGATGAATACCGCCCCGACACAGTCACCTGCGTTTCTTGCCCAACATATGTCGGAGGTAAACTTTGTTATAGCGTGGATGGTAGAATGTTTGAATCTGAAGCCGAATTGTGTTTCGGGGATGATACTATTGTCTATGCAAAATGTGTTTAATGAGTTGTTGATGGTGGTTTCGAATATTTTGCTTATATTGGGCAAGAGACTGATGGGTCGGTAGCTGGTCGGTTCGGCACCATCTTTACCTTTTTTCTTCAAAGCCACCACTTTCGCTGTTTTCCAGGTTGTAGGAAAGTATGCGCGGTTTAGGCAATTGTTAAATATTACCGTGTAGTAATAAATATACCGGAGGGGTAGCCTTTTTAGTGCAATGTTCGGTATGCTATCAAAACTGGAGGATTTTTTATTGTTCAGGTGTTTGAATGTGTCTTGTAGTTTGAGGTAGGAGGTGAAGAAATTTGTTGGGATTATGTCTGTGTTCGGATTTGATGCGGTATTTTCGTCATGGAAGGTGCATACAGTTTTGTTGTTACGTACGTCTTCGTCTAGTTCGGTTCGTATTTTTTGTACTTTCTGTTGAATTATGTTTGTTAGTTCATGTTTGCCCATGTGCGAGTTCTGTGTGTGAGCCGCTTCGAAATATGCCCCTAATACGTTTAGTTTGTCTTGTGTGTCTGTGATTAGAAAGTTGTTCTTTTCGTCTGTCTGTACGTTGTTTCGGTTTATGTTATCGTTTATTATATCTGTTTTTGTGTTAGGAATTTTTAAAGTGTCTATATTGTTTTTGTGTTTCGGTCGGAAGATATTGTTTATCGATGGAAAGAGCTCGTTGAATTTTTGCGTGGGGATTTGAGAGATTCTGTGTTTCCAGTAATCACTTGTCGAATTTTGGAAGGCTTTTTTGATTTCATATCTTGTGGTTTTTAGAAGTTGTTTGAGTGTGGCTATAGTAATGTCGTGTGCACTAGTGTAATTTGAGAATCTTGTTAGTCTGTTTAACAGTGTCAGTAAGTGGCTTTTTCTTTTTCTTAATTTTATTATTTTTGTCGTAATGTATCTGTCTGTTGAGTCGAAGTTGGTGTTGGTTTGCGGTACTGCTACGTCTATTGCTTGTGTGATATTTGTGTTGAGCTGTTCAATGTATTTGTCGATTTCGTCTATTGTAAGGTTTCTATTATTCGGCATGTCTATTTTACCGTTTTGTTCTAAATGTGAGGAGAATTCTGTCCAGTCGGCTTTATAGTAATTATATTTTATATTGGGGGTTGCTTCGTCTATTTCCAGGTAGTCGTGGGTACGTATGGATATTGTTATTTTTACTGCTTTATGGTCGCTGTCATAGTCGGTGGAGTCGAGTCTGTTATGTACGGGTGTGTCGTGAAATTGTAGCCTGTTGTCGGCTATGCAAATGTCTATGAAGGCACCACTTTTGGGGAAGGATGGTGTTAATGTGTGAAGTAGGGAGATTCGGTAAGTTATCTCGTTGCGCGATATCCAATTCAGAAGAGCTACGCCTCTATGGTTATTGATGGGGTTGCTCCACGCGGAGTGTTTGGCGTTTAAATCGCCCGCGAGGAGGTAGTAATTATTGTTTTTCTGTAATTCTAGTTGTTCAAATAATGATTGTAGTTCGGCCATGAATTCTTTTTTGCAGCTACTAGTCGCGTATCCAGAGATTATAAATAAGTTATTATTATTTTGGAACTTTATCTTGATTGTGGTGGCTTCGAAGGTGGCATTCTCTACGCCGCCCCGCTGGATGGACTTGAATTTAATATTATTTCTGACTAGGATGCCTGTTCCCCCAGCCTGTTTAGCATTGGCTCGGTCGTTTCTTAGGAATGTATAATTTTTAAACCTAATTACATGTCTAGGACTTAACTTAGTTTCACAAAGAAGGACCACATCCGGATCGTTGGACGCTAGATACTCTGCAAGAGATGCCCTACTTTCATACGATATTAGTGAATTTACGTTAATTTCGGTGATTTTAAGTCTATTGCATCGAAGTTTCTCCGCATTGTTTTGCCGTGTGTAGTTGGTCGTGGAGGAATTGAATGTTAAAATTCGAGATCTAGTGCATTGGCAATTAAATTGATCTTGTTGCTGTTTGATTCTAACTGTTCGAGGAATCGGGACATTTGGATAGTTACTGCGGACTCTATTGTTCTTTTGATTTGGTTTAATAGTGGGTTTTGGTCTGTGTCGTCTGTTTTCTGTGGTTCGGGGGTGGGTAGACTCGGTGTGCTATTTCCTTTGAAAAGTGAGCTAAATGATACCCCGGATTTAATGAATCTATTTTTCGCTTGGTGGCTTTTTTCTATTTTTTCTTTTGTCGCTAGTTTCTTCTCTTCGATCTTTTGTTTGATTTCTTTTATTTTTGGGCATCCTCTATACGAGGCTGGATGCCCAAAGTTTTTGCAATTTATACAATAGGGTCCTGTGGAGTCCTGACTACCTGACGGTTCGGCGGAGCGTGGGCATTCGCCCGGGTTGTGTGGCACGTTGCATTTGACGCAACGGTAATCTAGGTTACAATTAGAGGCAACGTGTCCTATTCTCTGGCATCTCTTGCACTGGATGCGGTCCTTCTTTCTGATCTTTTCCCATTTAACCGCGTTATACAGGACTGTTTGGATGTGTTTTAAGTTATTTACATTGCTGTCCGGCGAGAGTTGGACTATAAAAATCGGTAGTACACGGTTCTCTTCTGCGGCGCGTTTTGTATTGAATTTTTTTACTGCAACAAATTGCAGTTGCTCGACTTTTTTTGCTTTAAGAGCTTCTAGAACTTCCTGCGTTTCGAAATGGCCTTCTAGATTTTTTAATAAAACTGTTATGTTTTTCTCTGACTTGGGTGTGTATGTAAAGAACTTTATGTTATTTTGTTTGATAATCTCGCAAGCTATTTTATGGTTTTCTATTGTGTTCGTTTGTAGGATCTGTTTGTTGTTGTTTATTCTTTTGATGTGAAAGTCGTTAACTGTTTGCTTTAGTGCGTTTACTATTTCTTTGTTTGTGTCTGTGTGCAGAATGATTGGTGGGGGTTTCTGTCTGTTAGTATTGTCGGTATTCTTCGCGTCTGTAAGGGTTTTAGTTTGTCCGAAATGTGTTTTATGCGCGTTTGTACCTGTCTTTTGTCGCTGGACGGTGGTTGCGCTGAGCGGGAATTTGGATTGGTTCGTCCTTGGCTGGGGGTTGCTGGTGCCCGGCTTATCGTTGGCTGGCCGCTTGTTTCCTGGATTGGGGTTGTTGGGGTCCGGCTTCTCTTCTGCAGGCCTCTTCAAAGCTGCTATGGTCAGGGTCGGTCGTCCTTTTTCCCTCGATGAAGGGACCTCCGTCCAGGTCCCATTGTCCTCTTTGTTGATGATTTCCAGGTCAGTGGTGGTCGCGTCCATAGGCTCCGGTATGGTGGATTTTCTTGCTTCGGCGGCGTGTATTTTGTCAGTTGCTTCCTTCAGTTGCAACGATAATTTTTCAACTATTTGCAGGAGGTTTCTGTTTGACTTCACCAGGTCTTCGTAGGATGGAAGGGGTTCCATTTTTGTCTCTTCTGTTTTCGTCGAGATGGTGGGCACTGGAGATGGGTGCTTATCCTTTGTCCTTACCATATTAGTGATTTTTGGCGTCGGATTGAGTCTTTTCGTATTCTTTTTCATAATTGCACTTTTGACATGAAGTGCAAATGCTTCATTGGTGAGAGTGTCTAATTTCGTAATGGTGCGATGTGCCGTCAGTGCCGTGAGCACCTTTTCCTCTGCCCTTTTATTATTTTTTGTTGGATCACACACAGGTTCACTCGTTTTTTCCTCTTCATCTGTGTGTGGTGGAAGGTTAATTTCTTTCGAAATTTTACTTTTTATATCACACTTTGAACGCGATATGTGTTTCGCTTTCGCGTTATCGGCACTGTGTCACGCACTTCAGTGTAGTATCCCTTGTACTGGCTGGGTCGTACCTGCGTCGTTGTCCTTTCGGCTCTCTCGGCACGTCCTACCCCAACGAAGGTTCGAGGGATACTGGGATACTGACCACTATACTATCGAGGACGGGACGCTGTTTTAATATTTGTTATTATTACTTATAATTGCTATCTAGGTTTGGAATCACCAGAACTTCTCTGGGTCTTCCTTCGCGACGATCTCTTTGTCGTATTTTGTTAACTTATATCTAAAGCGCATTTCCGGATGGTCGAAGGTGATGTTACTGTCGTAGAGTAGTCTTTTGTCGTATGTTTTTCTATTGTAATGATATATGATCGGTTGTTTGTAGTTGTCTTGTATGAGTCCGTTGCTGTCGAAGTGTATGAATGATTCTGGGGGTGTATATCCTGTATGTCTAGTTGATTCGTGGTATTGTGGGTAGGGGTAGGCTGATGGATATATGTGGCTATTTTCTAATATGTTGGGAACGTTGGCCCAGTGGTTGCGAATGAGTTTGAGTGTGAATATGTCTATTCTGGGTATTTTTGCCATTTCGTAAAGTCTATGGTTACTGTACAGTTTCGTGTAGTTGGATTCCGGTGTTCTATATTTGTTGAGACATGCTCTTAGGCATTTTCTTTCGAGGAGCCTAAGCTTTTCCATGGTACTTGCGCTTATGTTGTACCATATTGGTGCGCCGTATGTTAGTATCGGTCGTACTAGGAGCTTGTAGCACAGGATTTTAACATTCGTGTTCAGGTCTTTACAATAGAAAAGTCTCTTGTTTGCTAGGAAGGCTTTCTGTGCTTTGTCTATCTGTATGTCTATGTGGTTGTTGTAGTTCAGTTTAAAGTCTAGATGTACGCCTAGGTAGCGAACCACGTTTTTATGGGGGATTTTTACTGACTTATTGTTGGAGTCATGCAAGTGGAAATCTTTGGAGTATTTTCTGACGTCATAATTGGCATCGGAGATTGTGGAGATGTAAGGTCGGAAAAGTATTGTTTCGCATTTATTGACGTTAATTTTAAGTTTCCATGTATGAAAATAGTCTTGGATTTTATCAAATGTTTCTTGTAACTGTTTCTGTATTACCGAGGGTTTGTTGTTGTTGACGTATATTAATAGGTCATCTGCAAAAGCTATTGCTTTTTTGTGTGGTTCGCTATTTAAGCCGTACATTTGTAAGAGATCGCTTATGTATATGCTAAACAGGATTGGGGAATTGACGGTGCCTTGTTGTAGGCCGTTTTTTATGTTAAATATTTTCGTGGAGGTGTTGGTCCCCTCTGTTACACGAAACGATTTTCCGTGTAACATGTTCCATAGCATCTTAATCAAGTGAGGGGGAAAATTTTTCTTCAGCATTTTGAAGAAGAGTCCGTCCAGCCAGACTGTATCGAATGCTTTTTCAAGGTCGATGAATACCGCCCCGACACAGTCACCTGCGTTTCTTGCCCAACATATGTCGGAGGTAAACTTTGTTATAGCGTGGATGGTAGAATGTTTGAATCTGAAGCCGAATTGTGTTTCGGGGATGATACTATTGTCTATGCAAAATGTGTTTAATGAGTTGTTGATGGTGGTTTCGAATATTTTGCTTATATTGGGCAAGAGACTGATGGGTCGGTAGCTGGTCGGTTCGGCACCATCTTTACCTTTTTTCTTCAAAGCCACCACTTTCGCTGTTTTCCAGGTTGTAGGAAAGTATGCGCGGTTTAGGCAATTGTTAAATATTACCGTGTAGTAATAAATATACCGGAGGGGTAGCCTTTTTAGTGCAATGTTCGGTATGCTATCAAAACTGGAGGATTTTTTATTGTTCAGGTGTTTGAATGTGTCTTGTAGTTTGAGGTAGGAGGTGAAGAAATTTGTTGGGATTATGTCTGTGTTCGGATTTGATGCGGTATTTTCGTCATGGAAGGTGCATACAGTTTTGTTGTTACGTACGTCTTCGTCTAGTTCGGTTCGTATTTTTTGTACTTTCTGTTGAATTATGTTTGTTAGTTCATGTTTGCCCATGTGCGAGTTCTGTGTGTGAGCCGCTTCGAAATATGCCCCTAATACGTTTAGTTTGTCTTGTGTGTCTGTGATTAGAAAGTTGTTCTTTTCGTCTGTCTGTACGTTGTTTCGGTTTATGTTATCGTTTATTATATCTGTTTTTGTGTTAGGAATTTTTAAAGTGTCTATATTGTTTTTGTGTTTCGGTCGGAAGATATTGTTTATCGATGGAAAGAGCTCGTTGAATTTTTGCGTGGGGATTTGAGAGATTCTGTGTTTCCAGTAATCACTTGTCGAATTTTGGAAGGCTTTTTTGATTTCATATCTTGTGGTTTTTAGAAGTTGTTTGAGTGTGGCTATAGTAATGTCGTGTGCACTAGTGTAATTTGAGAATCTTGTTAGTCTGTTTAACAGTGTCAGTAAGTGGCTTTTTCTTTTTCTTAATTTTATTATTTTTGTCGTAATGTATCTGTCTGTTGAGTCGAAGTTGGTGTTGGTTTGCGGTACTGCTACGTCTATTGCTTGTGTGATATTTGTGTTGAGCTGTTCAATGTATTTGTCGATTTCGTCTATTGTAAGGTTTCTATTATTCGGCATGTCTATTTTACCGTTTTGTTCTAAATGTGAGGAGAATTCTGTCCAGTCGGCTTTATAGTAATTATATTTTATATTGGGGGTTGCTTCGTCTATTTCCAGGTAGTCGTGGGTACGTATGGATATTGTTATTTTTACTGCTTTATGGTCGCTGTCATAGTCGGTGGAGTCGAGTCTGTTATGTACGGGTGTGTCGTGAAATTGTAGCCTGTTGTCGGCTATGCAAATGTCTATGAAGGCACCACTTTTGGGGAAGGATGGTGTTAATGTGTGAAGTAGGGAGATTCGGTAAGTTATCTCGTTGCGCGATATCCAATTCAGAAGAGCTACGCCTCTATGGTTATTGATGGGGTTGCTCCACGCGGAGTGTTTGGCGTTTAAATCGCCCGCGAGGAGGTAGTAATTATTGTTTTTCTGTAATTCTAGTTGTTCAAATAATGATTGTAGTTCGGCCATGAATTCTTTTTTGCAGCTACTAGTCGCGTATCCAGAGATTATAAATAAGTTATTATTATTTTGGAACTTTATCTTGATTGTGGTGGCTTCGAAGGTGGCATTCTCTACGCCGCCCCGCTGGATGGACTTGAATTTAATATTATTTCTGACTAGGATGCCTGTTCCCCCAGCCTGTTTAGCATTGGCTCGGTCGTTTCTTAGGAATGTATAATTTTTAAACCTAATTACATGTCTAGGACTTAACTTAGTTTCACAAAGAAGGACCACATCCGGATCGTTGGACGCTAGATACTCTGCAAGAGATGCCCTTCTTTCATACGATATTAGTGAATTTACGTTAATTTCGGTGATTTTAAGTCTATTGCATCGAAGTTTCTCCGCATTGTTTTGCCGTGTGTAGTTGGTCGTGGAGGAATTGAATGTTAAAATTCGAGATCTAGTGCATGGGCGATGAGGTTGATTTTATTGCTGTTCGATTCTAGTTGTTCAAGGAATCGGGACATTTGGATGTTTACGGCGGACTCTATTGTTCTTTTAATTTGATCTAATAATGATGGGTTTTGGTCTGTTTTCTGTGGTTCGGGGGTGGGTGGCTTCGGGGTGCTGCTTTCTTTTAAAAGCGAACTGAATGAAACACCGGGTTTGATGAATCTATTTTTGGCTTGGTGACTTTTCTCTATTTTTTCTTTGGTTGCTAATTTTTTTTCTTCAATCTTTAACTTAATTTCTTTGATTTTTGGGCATCCCCTGTAAGAGGCTGGATGCCCGAAACTTTTGCAATTAATGCAGTATGGGCCTGTAGAGTCCTGGCTACCTGACGGTTCGGCGGAGCGTGGGCATTCACCCGGGTTGTGGGGCACGTTGCATTTGACACAACGGTAATCTAGATTGCAATTAGAAGCCACGTGTCCTATTCTTTGGCATCTCTTGCATTGGATGCGGTCCTTCTTTCTGATTTTTTCCCATTTCACCGCGTTGTATAGGACTGTCTGTATCTGTCTTAAGTTGTTTGTGTTACTGTCTGGCGAGAGTTGGACAATAAATATCGGAAGTACGCGGTTGTTTTCTGCGGCGCGTTTTGTGTTAAATTTTTTGATTGCAACGAATTTAAGTTGGTCTATTTGCTTGGCTTGAAGAGCTTCTAATACTTCCTGGGTCTCAAAGTGACCCTCTAGGTTTTTTAATAGAACTGTTATATTTTTTTCCGACTTTGGTGTGTACGTAAAGAATTTAATGTTATTTTTCTTGATAATGTCGCAAGCTATTTTGTGATTTTCTATTGTGTTCGTTTGTAAGATTTGCTTGTTGTTGTTTATTCGTTTAATGTGGAAGTCTTTAATGGTTTGTTTTAGTGAATTTACTATCTCTTTGTTCGAGTCTATGTGTAAAATGATCGGTGGGGGTTTTTGTCTGTTCGTATTGTCGGTAGTTTTTACGTCCGTGAGGGTTTTGGATTGTCCGAAATGTGTTTTATGCGTGTCTGTACCTGTCTTTTGTCTCTGGTCGGTGTTTACGCTGTTCGGGAATTGTTTCGGCCTAGGCTGGGGGATGCCGGTGCCTGGCTTATTGTTGGCTGGTCGCTTGTTTCCTGGATTGGGGTTGTTGGGGTCCGGCTTATCTTCTGCCGGTCGCTTCAGCGGTGTCGTGGTCACGGTCGGTTTTCCTTTTTCCCTCGATGAGGGGACCTTCATCCAGGTCCCATTGTCCTCCTTGGCGTTGTTTTCCAGGTCGGTTCTGCTCGCGTCCATGGGCTCCGGTGTGGTGGTGCGTTCCCTTGCTTCGGTGGTGTTTAATTTGTCTGTTGCTTCCTTTAATTGCAACGACAATTTTTCCACAATTATGAGGAGGTTCCTGTTTGAGCTCAGCAGCTCCTCGTATGATGGAAGGGTTTCCATTTTCTTCTCCTCTGGTTTCGATGAATTGGTGGGCACTGTTGATGGTTCCTTGTCCTTGGTCCTTAGGATGCTGGAGATTTTTGGCGTCGGGTTTAGTCTTTTCGCGTTCTTTTTCATTATTGCACTTTTGATATGAAGTGCAAATGCTTCATTGGAAAGCGAGTCTAGACTCGTGATGGTGCGATGCGCTGTCAGTGCGTGGAGCACCTTTTCCGCTGTCTTTTTATTACTTTTTGTTGAATCACATGGTTCACTCGCTTTTTCTTCTTCATGTGTGTGTGAATTAATGTTAATTTCTTTCGAAATTTTGCTTTAACTTCACTGTTCCGGCGCTTTATGCGTTTCGCTTTCGCGTTACTGGCACTGTTCACGCACTTCGGTGTAGTATCCCTTGTACTAGCTGGGTCCTACCTGCGTCGTTGTCCTTTCGGCTCTCTCGGCACGTCCTACCCCAACGAAGGTTCGAGGGATACTGGGGATACTAACCACTATACTATCGAGGAGTGAGACGCTTACTTAATTTAATTATTTGTATATCTAACTTGTCTTTTTTGGATACTTTGGTTTCGGTGGAACAATTGCGTATCTTAATCTAGTTTATGCCTAATATATTCTATGTACATATTTACACGCTTGCATACCTACACATTCATACCTATATATTGCAGACTCTGCATACAACGCGATCACGCACATACAAATAGAACTAAAGTGAAGAAATTTATAATGTCTATAATGTATAATTACTGACTATATCGCTTTAATTAATGCTAGGATAGGGCACGGTTCGATTACTATATCTAAATTAGGGTATTTTACAATTTGGCACGAGTTTCTTATAAGCTACTTAATTGCTAACGGTCTATTGTATCTAGCCACCAGTATTTTTCGGTGTCTTCTTTATAATTAATTTCTAAGTCATACTTTGTCAGTTTGTAACGGAATCTCATTTCTGTATCATCGAATCTGATATCGTTGTTGTATGTGATTTTTTTATTGTAATTTTTCCTATTGAAATGGTAGAGTATTGGTTGGCTGTTAGTGTTCTGTATGAGTCCTATGCTATCGAAGTAAATGAATGATTCCGGAGGCGTGTATCCTGTTTGTCTGGTTCTTTCGAAATATTGCGGGTTGGGGTAAACGGAGCTGTGTATGAGACTGTTGTTGTCGATGTTTCGTATGTTCGCCCAATGGTTTCTGATTAACTTTAGCATGAATAAATCTATGCGGATGATTTCTGCTCTTTCTAGTAGTTTGTGATTGCTTACTTTTTTTGTGTAATTTGATTCGGGTGTTCTATAGGCGTTTAGGCAGGCTCTTAAGCATTTGCGTTCGAACATTCTTATCTTTTCCATCGTACTCGCGCTGATGTTAAACCAAATTGGGATGCCATATGTTATGATGGGTCGTATTAATAGTTTATAGCAGAGGATTTTTACTTTATTATTGAGGTCCTTTGAGTAAAAGATGCGTTTGTTCGCCGCAAATGCCTTTTGCGCTTTGTCGATTTGGATGTTGACGTGTTCGTTAAAATTTAATCGGAAATCTAGGTGTACGCCTAAATAGCGGACAACCTGTTTGTGTGGGATTTTTATGTTAATGTCGTTGCTGTCATGTAATTGGAAGTGTTTTGAGTGCGTCCGTACGTCGTTGTTCGCGTCTGAGATATTTGAGATGTACGGTCTGAATAGTATCGTTTCGCATTTGTTTATATTTATTTTTAATCTCCAAGTATGAAAGTAATCCTGAATTTTGTTGAATATGTCCTGTAGTCGTGTTTTTAGTCTAGATGGTTTGTCGTCGCTGGTATATATTAGGAGGTCGTCCGCGTATGCAATGGCCCCTTTATTGTTGCCGCTATTCAGGTCGTACATTTGTAACAGGTCGCTCATGTACAGGCTGAACAGGATGGGGGAATTGACAGTACCCTGTTGCAAACCGTTCTTCACTTTGAACATTTTGGAGGAGGTGTTGTGACCTTCGGTGACATAGAATTTCTTCCCGTGCACCATGTCCCATATCATTTTGGTGAGGTGCATTGGGAAATTCTTTTTGGTCAGTTTGAAAAAAAGCCCATCCAGCCAAACCGTGTCGAAAGCCTTCTCTAAATCTATGAATACTGCGCCGACGCAGTCACCGGCATTTCTGGCCCAACATATGTCCGAGGTGAATTTGGTGATGGCGTGAATTGTTGAGTGTTTGAATCGGAATCCAAATTGGGTTTCGGGTATTAAGCTATTGTCTGTGCAGAAGGAATCTATTGATTTGTTTATCGTGACTTCAAATATTTTACTTATGTTGGGCAGAAGACTGATTGGCCGGTAACTGGACGGTTCACTGCTGTTTTTCCCTTTTTTTTTTATAGCTATTAGTTTAGCAGTTTTCCAGGCTATTGGAAAGTACGCCCTGTTTAGACAGTTATTGAATATTATGCTGTAGTTGTAAATGTATAGGGGTGGTAGGTGTTTTAATACGATGTTAGGAATATTGTCGAAGCTGGATGATTTTTTACTATTTAGGTTTTTTAATGTGAAAGCTAGATCGTATGTTGAGGTGAAGTAGTTAGGTGGTATTGTGTCGGGGTTTGGATTTTCGGCTCTGTTTGTATCTGAGAATGTGCACACCGTTCTGTCGTTGCGTCTGTCTTCGTCTATTTCAGATTTTATCGTGTTTACTTTCTGCGTAATTATGTTCGTTAGTTGTGGTTTTCCCATATGGTCGTTTTGTGTATGGGCTTTCTCAAAATGTGCGCCTAAAACATTTAATTTGTCGTTTATGTCAAGGATTTGTAAGTTGCCGTCATCGTCGATCTGTATGTTGTCCCGGTCTATACCAGTGTTCGTGATGATTTCTGTATTGGAGCTATGGATTTTTAATGTGTCTATGGTCTCGAATTCTTTTGGACGGAAGATTGTGTTTATGGACGGGAACAGTTCTCTGGGTTTGTGTATTGAGATGTTCGAGATTCTATTTTTCCAGTAGTTGCTTACTGAGTCATGGAAGGCCTTCTTGATTTCGTATCTTACCTTTTTCAGTGCGTATTTCAGTAGGGATATTTGTGTGTCATTTGAGGGGTTGTAGTTATTTATTGCGGTCAGTCTGTTTACTCTGGTTATCAATGAGCTTTTCAGTTTTCTAAGGTTCTTTATGGTTGGGTTAATGTATCGGTCTGTCGAGTTGTAGTCGTTTGTGATGCGAGGTATTGTCCGGTCTATAGCAGTGTTAATGTTTTCGTTAAGTTTCTCAATGTAATTGTCTATTTCTTCGATTGTCAAGTTTCTTTTGTTTGGTATGTCTGTGTCGTCTATTTCCGTTAGGCAGGTTTTAAACTCGTACCAGTCAGCCTTGTTGAAGTTATATTTAATGATTGGGTTTGGTTCGTCAATTTCCATCGGTTCGTCGGTGTTGAGGGAGATTGTCATTTCAACTGCTCTATGGTCGCTGTCGTAGTCGTGTGATTCTAGTCTACCAGGGGTGGGGAGGTTATGGAATTTGATTCTGCTGTCTGCTAAGCAGATATCGATAAAGGCGCCACTTATCGGGAAAGATGGGACTGCTGTATTTAATAGTGAAACTTTATACTCTATTTGGTTTTGTTGTAGCCAGTGTTTTAATGAAATTCCTCTTTTGTTATCTATGGGGTTGTGCCAGTCTGCGTGTTTAGCGTTTAGGTCGCCTGCTATTATGAAGTAGTTGTTTGTCTTCCGTAGGTCTAGTTTGTCGAAAATCATTTTAAGCTCTGCCATGAACTCTTTCTTGCAACTACTGGTGGCGTACGCTGCTATTATAAATAAGTTATTTTGCTGAATTTTTAGACGTATGGTGGTTGATTCGAGGGTCGTACTTTCGAGACAGTTTAGCTGGATGCGCTTGAATTTCATATTGTTTTTAATTAGAATGCCAGTTCCCCCAGCCTGTTTAGCATTCGGCCTGTCATTTCTAAGGAAAGTGTAGTTTTTAAAGTTAACGCGGTGCCTGTCGTTTAGCTTCGTTTCGCAAAGGACTACGTCCGGGTCGTGCACTTTGAGAAAATCTGTGAGTGATGCTCTTCGTTCGTTTGTTATGAGGGAGTTGACGTTTATTTCTATGATTTTTATGGTGCGGTGGGGTATTATCCTGGTCGGGTTATTTTGACTGGTGTTATCGGCCGCGTTTATAGCCATTTAGAATTCTATTTCTAAAGCGTCGGCTATTGTGTTTATCCGACTGCTATTTGCTTGTATTTGTGTTAGAAGGCGTGATGTTTGTGTGTTTACCGTGGACTCTATGATTTGTTTGATTTGTTCGAGTAATGTATTTTGTGTGATTGGGTTTGCCTGGTTATTGGGAAGCGAATGTGTTTGGTCTGAATGGTCTGATGGTGCTGGTTTCTTTATGGGGTTGTTTGATAGAACCGAACTGAATGATAGTCCTGTTTTTACGAAGTTACTTTTGATTGTTTGTTTTCTATTTTTCTCTAATTGCGTGCTTTCTTTCCTTGCGTCTATTTTCTGTTTAATTTCTTTTAATTTTGGGCAGCCTCTGTACGATGCTGGATGCCCAAAATTTTTGCAGTTTACACAGTATGGTTTGTCAATATTTTCGGATCTGTTTTTGTCGTCTAACGGGAGAAGTTTGCATTCGCCCGGGTTATGTTTCTCGGCGCATTTCACGCATCTATAATCTAAATTACAGTTAGCCGCGGCGTGCCCTATTCTCTGACATCTTCTGCATTGCACTTGGACCGATTTATTTAGTTTTTCCCAAGTGATTACAGAGTGTAATACTACTTTGATGTTTTTTAGTTTTTCTAAGTTGCTATCCGGAGATAGCTTTACTAAAAATATTGGCAGACTTCTGTTGTTTTTTATTGAGTTTCGGGTTTTGAAGTTGGATATGCTTATGAAATTAAGTCCGTCTGTCTTCTGATTTTTCATGTACGTTAAAATTTCTTCTGGCTCGAAGTCGCCGTCTAGGTTTTTTAGCAAAACTATTTTACATTTCTCGTTTTTTGGGGTATATGTAAAAAATTTGAAGTTATTGTTTTTTAGTGTAATGCATATTTTTTTGTATTCTATTATGTTGTGCGTTTGGAGTATGTGTCTATTATTGCCAATATTTTTTATTGTAAAGTTATCCGTTATACCTGCGTTTTTTATAGTGGTGATGATGGATTTAGCGGCATGGTCGGTGATTGTAATGGGGGGTGGCTTGGCACTGTCGGTCTTCGGCTCGCTAGGTGTTATCTTTTGTCCGGCAGGTACCTGGGGTTTTCCGGCGGAGTTGGAGGTTGAGGTGGAGGGTTGAGTCATGTCAATCTTCTTCGCTGCGTCCGGTGTGTCCTCGCTCGTTCTGGGTCTTTTTTGACCTGCGATGGCTGCGTCCTTCCGTTTTTTTTGGGCGACCGTTTCGCTTAATGGGGGGTAAGGTTCATCTACCTCCAGCGCTGCGAATCGGTTCGGGTCGGAATAGGAGATACCTTCGTTTCTCTTGCTGTTTTTTGAACGCTCTTCTTCGAGTTGTTTAGACAGTCTTTCAATCGTTCTGTTAAGATTTTCTATAATTTTCATTAGATCATCTTGCTTTTTGGCGTCCATGCTGCTGTTGCTTGCCTTGTTTTCGCTGGATTCCTCCTTTGGGGCCTGTGTGTTGGTCGTTGATGTCTTCTTTAGCTTTCCCATTTCTGATGCCTCTTGTGCAGATTTCTTTTTTCCGTCTTTTTTCAGAAAGAGATTTGGTGTAGGGTTAATTCTCTTAGTGTTTCTGTTATTTTTCAATAACTGTTTGATGAGATGTGCCGTTTGTGGGTTGTCTAGATGTCTGGGTGTAACGTTGCATTGTGCTATTTTTTTCAGAGCGGTTGTGATTTCTATGTTGACTTTTGTTGGCAGATTGTTTATTGTGTTTGTTGCATCGGTTCCATCCTGGTCCGGGTGGGTGAGACTTGTTTTTGCGGGGGCGTCCGCCCCTCTTTGATCGGCGTTCGCGCTCTCAATTTTTTTAAAATCTTCGATCACTTCTTAATATTTTATAACAATTTCACTTGTATGTCCAGCTTGTGCACACCACACTTTGTTCTTGCACAAGCACTGCGTTGTTCTTTTCGTTTAACTTTCACTTTTTCGGCACTGTATCCGCACTTCTGCTAAGTGTCCCTTTGGCTACCTGAGTCGTTGACAGCTCTCTCAGCACGTCTTACCCCGACGGAGGTTGAAGGGATACTGGGGGGATACTGACCACTATACTATCGAGGACGGGACGCTGTTTTAATATTTGTTATTATTACTTATGGTTGGTTATTACTTATCTAGGTTTGGAACCACCAGAACTTCTCTGGGTCTTCCTTCGCGGCGATCTCTTTGTCGTATTTTGTTAACTTATATCTAAAGCGCATTTCCGGATGGTCGAAGGTGGTGTTACTGTCGTAGAGTAGTCTTTTGTCGTATGTTTTTCTATTGTAATGATATATGATCGGTTGTTTGTAGTTGTCTTGTATGAGTCCGTTGCTGTCGAAGTGTATGAATGATTCTGGGGGTGTATATCCTGTATGTCTAGTTGATTCGTGGTATTGTGGGTAGGGGTAGGCTGATGGATATATGTGGCTATTTTCTAATATGTTGGGAATGTTGGCCCAGTGGTTGCGAATGAGTTTCAGTGTGAATATGTCTATTCTGGGTATTTTTGCCATTTCGTAAAGTCTATGGTTACTGTACAGTTTCGTGTAGTTGGATTCCGGTGTTCTATATTTGTTGAGACATGCTCTTAGGCATTTTCTTTCGAGGAGTCTAAGCTTTTCCATGGTACTTGCGCTTATGTTGTACCATATTGGTGCGCCGTATGTTAGTATCGGTCGTACTAGGAGCTTGTAGCACAGGATTTTAACATTCGTGTTCAGGTCTTTACAATAGAAAAGTCTCTTGTTTGCTAGGAAGGCTTTCTGTGCTTTGTCTATCTGTATGTCTATGTGGTTGTTGTAGTTCAGTTTAAAGTCTAGATGTACGCCTAGGTAGCGAACCACGTTTTTATGGGGGATTTTTACTGACTTATTGTTGGAGTCATGCAAGTGAAAATCTTTGGAGTATTTTCTGACGTCATAATTGGCATCGGAGATTGTGGAGATGTAAGGTCGGAAAAGTATTGTTTCGCATTTATTGACGTTAATTTTAAGTTTCCATGTATGAAAATAGTCTTGGATTTTATCAAATGTTTCTTGTAACTGTTTCTGTATTACCGAGGGTTTGTTGTTGTTGACGTATATTAATAGGTCATCTGCAAAAGCTATTGCTTTTTTGTGTGGTTCACTATTTAAGCCGTACATTTGTAAGAGATCGCTTATGTATATGCTAAACAGGATTGGGGAATTGACGGTGCCTTGTTGTAGGCCGTTTTTTATGTTAAATATTTTCGTGGAGGTGTTGGTCCCCTCTGTTACACGAAACGATTTTCCGTGTAACATGTTCCATAGCATTTTAATCAAGTGAGGGGGAAAATTTTTCTTCAGCATTTTGAAGAAGAGTCCATCCAGCCAGACTGTATCGAATGCTTTTTCAAGGTCGATGAATACCGCCCCGACACAGTCATCTGCGTTTCTTGCCCAACATATGTCGGAGGTAAACTTTGTTATAGCGTGGATGGTAGAATGTTTGAATCTGAAGCCGAATTGTGTTTCGGGGATGATACTATTGTCTATGCAAAATGTGTTTAGTGAGTTGTTGATGGTGGTTTCGAATATTTTGCTTATATTGGGCAAGAGACTGATGGGTCGGTAGCTGGTCGGTTCGGCACCATCTTTACCTTTTTTTTTCAAAGCCACCACTTTCGCTGTTTTCCAGGCTATCGGAAAGTAAGCGCGGTTTAGGCAG
Source organism: Halictus rubicundus (assembly GCF_050948215.1). NCBI lineage: Eukaryota > Metazoa > Arthropoda > Insecta > Hymenoptera > Halictidae > Halictus > Halictus rubicundus. The sequence continues at coordinate 372,875 of NW_027488706.1, read as the reverse complement.
TTATTGAATATTACTGCGTAGTAGTATATATACCGAAGGGGTAGCCTTTTTAGTGCTGTGTTAGGTATACTATCGAAACTGGAGGATTTTTTATTATTCAGGTGTTTGAATGTATCTTGTAATTTGAAGTAGGAGGTGAAGAAATTTGTTGGGATTATGTCTGTGTTCGGATTTGATGCGGTATTTTCGTCATGGAAGGTGCATACTGTTTTGTTGTTACGTACGTCTTCGTCCAGTTCGGTTCGTATTTTTTGTACTTTCTGTTGAATTATGTTTGTTAGTTCGTGTTTGCCCATGTGCGAGTTCTGTGTGTGAGCCGCTTCGAAATATGCCCCTAATACGTTTAGCTTGTCTTGTGTGTCTGTGATTAGATAGTTGTTCTTTTCGTCTGTCTGTACGTTGTTTCGGTTTATGTTGGCGTTTATTATATCTGTTTTCATGTTGGGAATCTTTAGGGTGTCTATGTTGTTTTTGTGTTTCGGTCGGAAGATATTGTTAATGGATGGAAAGAGCTCGTTGGATTTTTGCGTGGAGATTTGAGAGATTCTGTGTTTCCAGTAATCACTTGTCGAATTTTGGAAGGCTTTTTTGATTTCATATCTTGTGGTTTTTAGAAGTTGTTTGAGTGTGGCTATAGTAATGTCGTGTGCACTAGTGTAATTTGAGAATCTTGTTAGTCTGTTTAACAGTGTCAGTAAGTGGCTTTTTTGTTTTCTTAATTTTATTATTTTTGTCGTAATGTATCTGTCTGTTGAGTCGAAGTTGGTGTTGGTTTGCGGTACTGCTACGTCTATTGCTTGTGTGATATTTGTGTTGAGCTGTTCAATGTATTTGTCGATTTCGTCTATTGTAAGGTTTCTATTATTCGGCATGTCTATTTTACCGTTTTGTTCTAAATGTGAGGAGAATTCTGTCCAGTCGGCTTTAAAGTAATTATATTTTATATTGGGGGTTGCTTCGTCTATTTCCAGGTAGTCGTGGGTACGTATGGATATTGTTATTTTTACTGCTTTATGGTCGCTGTCATAGTCGGTGGAGTCGAGTCTGTTATGTACGGGTGTGTCGTGAAATTGTAGCCTGTTGTCGGCTATGCAAATGTCTATGAAGGCTCCACTTTTGGGGAAGGATGGTGTTAATGTGTGAAGTAGGGAGATTCGGTAAGTTATCTCGTTGCGCGATATCCAATTCAGAAGAGCTACGCCTCTATGGTTATTGATGGGGTTGCTCCACGCGGAGTGTTTGGCGTTTAAATCGCCCGCGAGGAGGTAGTAATTATTGTTTTTCTGTAATTCTAGTTGTTCAAATAATGATTGTAGTTCGGCCATGAATTCTTTTTTGCAGCTACTAGTCGCGTATCCAGAGATTATAAATAAGTTATTATTATTTTGGAACTTTATCTTGATTGTGGTGGCTTCGAAGGTGGCATTCTCTACGCCGCCCCGCTGGATGGACTTGAATTTAATATTATTTCTGACTAGGATGCCTGTTCCCCCAGCCTGTTTAGCATTGGCTCGGTCGTTTCTTAGGAATGTATAATTTTTAAACCTAATTACATGTCTAGGACTTAACTTAGTTTCACAAAGAAGGACCACATCCGGATCGTTGGACGCTAGATACTCTGCAAGGGATGCCCTTCTTTCATACGATAAGTGAATTTACGTTAATTTCGGTGATTTTAAGTCTATTGCATCGAAGTTTCTCCGCATTGTTTTGCCGTGTGTAGTTGGTCGTGGAGGAATTGAATGTTAAAATTCGAGATCTAGTGCATTGGCAATTAAATTGATCTCGTTGCAGTTTGATTCTAACTGTTCGAGGAATCGGGACATTTGGATAGTTACTGCGGACTCTATTGTTCTTTTGATTTGGTTTAATAGTGGGTTTTGGTCTGTGTCGTCTGTTTTCTGTGGTTCGGGGGTGGGTAGACTCGGTGTGCTATTTCCTTTGAAAAGTGAGCTAAATGATACCCCGGATTTAATGAATCTATTTTTCGCTTGGTGGCTTTTTTCTATTTTTTCTTTTGTCGCTAGTTTCTTCTCTTCGATCTTTTGTTTGATTTCTTTTATTTTTGGGCATCCTCTATACGAGGCTGGATGCCCAAAGTTTTTGCAATTTATACAATAGGGTCCTGTGGAGTCCTGACTACCTGACGGTTCGGCGGAGCGTGGGCATTCGCCCGGGTTGTGTGGCACGTTGCATTTGACGCAACGGTAATCTAGGTTACAATTAGAGGCAACGTGTCCTATTCTCTGGCATCTCTTGCACTGGATGCGGTCCTTCTTTCTGATCTTTTCCCATTTAACCGCGTTATACAGGACTGTTTGGATGTGTTTTAAGTTATTTACATTGCTGTCCGGCGAGAGTTGGACTATAAAAATCGGTAGTACACGGTTCTCTTCTGCGGCGCGTTTTGTATTGAATTTTTTTACTGCAACAAATTGCAGTTGCTCGACTTTTTTTGCTTTAAGAGCTTCTAGAACTTCCTGCGTTTCGAAATGGCCTTCTAGATTTTTTAATAAAACTGTTATGTTTTTCTCTGACTTGGGTGTGTATGTAAAGAACTTTATGTTATTTTGTTTGATAATCTCGCAAGCTATTTTATGGTTTTCTATTGTGTTCGTTTGTAGGATCTGTTTGTTGTTGTTTATTCTTTTGATGTGAAAGTCGTTAACTGTTTGCTTTAGTGCGTTTACTATTTCTTTGTTTGTGTCTGTGTGCAGAATTATTGGTGGGGGTTTCTGTCTGTTAGTATTGTCGGTATTCTTCGCGTCTGTAAGGGTTTTAGTTTGTCCGAAATGTGTTTTATGCGCGTTTGTACCTGTCTTTTGTCGCTGGTCGGTGGTTGCGCTGAGCGGGAATTTGAATTGGTTCGTCCTTGGCTGGGGGTTGCTGGTGCCCGGCTTATCGTTGGCTGGCCGCTTGTTTCCTGGATTGGGGTTGTTGGGGTCCGGCTTCTCTTCTGCAGGCCTCTTCAAAGCTGCTATGGTCAGGGTCGGTCGTCCTTTTTCCCTCGATGAAGGGACCTCCGTCCAGGTCCCATTGTCCTCTTTGTTGGTGATTTCCAGGTCAGTGGTGGTCGCGTCCATAGGCTCCGGTATGGTGGATTTTCTTGCTTCGGCAGCGTGTATTTTGTCAGTTGCTTCCTTCAGTTGCAACTTTAATTTTTCAACTATTTGCAGGAGGTTTCTGTTTGACTTCACCAGGTCTTCGTAGGATGGAAGGGGTTCCATTTTTGTCTCTTCTGTTTTCGTCGAGATGGTGGGCACTGGAGATGGGTGCTTATCCTTTGTCCTTACCATATTAGTGATTTTTGGCGTCGGATTGAGTCTTTTCGTATTCTTTTTCATAATTGCACTTTTGACATGAAGTGCAAATGCTTCATTGGTTAGAGTGTCTAATTTCGTAATGGTGCGATGTGCCGTCAGTGCCGTGAGCACCTTTTCCTCTGCCCTTTTATTATTTTTTGTTGGATCACACACAGGTTCACTCGTTTTTTCCTCTTCATCTGTGTGTGGTGGAAGGTTAATTTCTTTCGAAATTTTACTTTTTATATCACACTTTGAACGCGATATGTGTTTCGCTTTCGCGTTATCGGCACTGTGTCACGCACTTCAGTGTAGTATCCCTTGTACTGGCTGGGTCGTACCTGCGTCGTTGTCCTTTCGGCTCTCTCGGCACGTCCTACCCCAACGAAGGTTCGAGGGATACTGGGGGACGCCCTAACCGCTGTGCTAACCGGCGATGTTGTAAACGTTACGAACATTCTGGTATATACCGCACAAAATACAATCCATTTTTTCTCTTAAAACATTTCTTAGGTCAAACACTTACTTGTTTCAATGTAATAATGTTTAAAATGACTTAATATATACCTGCGATAAAACCAACAAGTGTAACTTTCCTCCTAATAGCAGAAACGGCGAAAAAATTCGGTTTTTCTAGTCTGGACAAAAAGTGCCCACAAGAAAAAATCTAAAAAAAATTGAGGACATTGCCTGTTATGGTACTTTATCGGGGCACTAAACAGCAAAATAGCATGTTTTCATATTTTTGAGAAATGTACATTTTTCCGATTTTTTTGAGGTTTTTCATTTTTTGCGATCACAGTTTGCAAGAAAAAAATCTGAAAAAATTCTCAAAAATCTGTCTTAGGATCCAAAATATGCCACATTTTTTTCAGAATTTTAGGAAGCATCAGAGTGTGGAAAATGCGTGGAAAAGCGCGAAATCTAATTAACCCTGTAACTACTCTCACGGGCAAGATAGGGGGTTGAAATTTTGCTCAGAGGGGTTTTTCTGGGTCAGCTTTCGAATGGTTCATTAATCATTGAAAAACCTCTAAGGGCAGTTTTGACCATCTTAATCGGCTAGGCCCTTTATCGGGGAGGTCCTGACGCCTTTTCTTTTACAAAAAAAAAAAAAACAGGTGTGTAGATCGGAGCTAGCTGAAGAAGAGGCCGCAGAGAGGGGGAAGGACCCTATCGGCGACAATGGGGTAGGCGACCAGGGGTGGGACGCCAGACCCCGGAGTTAGTAATTAAGCGACCGCCGGAGAGTGAGGTTGTCGGGAGAGTGTCTCTATAGTGTACACCTGAATAAATAAACTGAGTGTCGTAGCCCAACAGGATCGTACGGCGAGTATTATTTAACGACCCTTGCATCGATAAATCCCCGGTAGTAGCACATTTGGCGACGAGGATTTTTCACCTTCAATATTTACGAACCTTTGTGTATAAGAATACCAATATTTACGGAATAAATATTGGGGGACGGCTGTGAGCCGAGACGCAGTGTATTGCGGGACGGCTGTGAGCCAAGACGCATTGAATTGTGAGACGGCTGTGAGCCGAGACGCAGTGTATTGCGGGACGGCTGTGAGCCGAAGTGCAGTGTACAGTGAGAAGGCTGTGAGCTTATGGAAATGGCGTTAAATATATCGGGAATAGGAGTAAAACCATTTCTATGTGAAAACATAGACAAGAATGTAATCAGACTTGTATGGGAAAAATGGCTCCGTTCGCTGGAACTTTACCTAGCATCTGAAGATATAACAGATTATGGAAAAAAAAGAAGTAAGCTTTTACACTTTGGGGGCGAGCAACTACAAGAGGTTGCCTACAGTTTGCCCGGTGCTATTGAAGCGGTGGACGCCGATAAGAAAAACGATGTTTTCAAGGAACATCAAGCGGGAAGAAGGAGAGAATTTCCGTAAATTCGTAATAAGAAGTAGACAGCAAGCAAAACGCTGTTCCTTTGGAGAAACTGAGAGCGAAGCAATAGAAATAAACATGAAAGACAAAATCATCGATAGCTGGTGCCCCACGGAATTACAGAAGAAGATTCTGGAGAAGGAGCGGACACTAGACGAAATTATCGAATTGTGCCAAGTACATGAACAAATAGCGAATCAATCGACAGCCATGAATGCAAGTTTACCAGGACCGAGTACATCATCGAACACGTACGCCTCAATAAATAAGCTGGGATTTCAAAAAAGAGGACAATCTCATCAATGTATCAGATGCGGAAAATCCGGACACACCGACAATATAAAAGCATGTCCGGCAAAGGATGTGAAATGCCACAAGTGTGGTTTTCAGGGCCACTTTGCTAGATGTTGTAGGACGCGTCACCAAAGGAAAAGACCTGCTACCCCAGAACGATCCGAGCAAAAACAGAAACGATTTAAATCAAGGATCAACTATGTCGATTCAAGCGCCTCAGCATTCGAGGCACAGGACAAGATTAAGGACTTCGATTGCTTCAAAATTGACTCGGAAGAAGGAACCACAGATAACTCGGATGATTTAATCGAATGCCTTATTGGAGGCGTACGCCTAGTAGTACTCATAGATTCTGGGTCCAAGGTGAATGTAATAAAAGGCAAAGATTGGGAATTTCTTTCCAGGAATAGAGCAATTATATGGGATCTTACTGAAACCACAGATGTTCTAAAATCGTACGCATCCGGACGTCCACTTGAATTTAAAAATAGATTTGTAACAACAATCAATCTGGTAGGAAAAAAAGAAATCGTCGCACCATTCTACGTAGTGATGAAAGGAGACATTTCACTGATCGGAAAAGATACAGCAAAACAACTAGGAATATTAAAGCTGGGATTACAAGCGAACGGACCGGAGGAAGTAATACCGTTTCCGAAGATAAAGAATGTGGTAGTGAAACTGTCCATAGATCCTTATGCAAAGCCGATTCAGCAAGCGGTGAGAAGAGTACCGATCTCAGTGGAAAGCCTGGTTGAGGGCAAGCTGGAGGAAGCCTTGCGAAGCGACATCATTGAGCGTGTCCTACAGCCGAGTGCTTGGACATCACCGATTGTGGTTATCTTCAAACCATCAGGGGATATCAGAATCTGCGTAGACATGCGCAGAGCAAATGAAGCCATCCTCAGAGAAAACTATCCACTACCTACATTTGACTCTCTTATAACAAAATTAAGGAGAGCAAAATATTTTTCACGGCTGGACTTATTAAGTGCGTATCACCAACTTCAGTTACACGTGGACAGTCGTCCCATCACTACATTTATCACTCACAAAGGCATGTTCCGCTATAAGCGCCTCATGTTCGGAGTGAATTCGGCAGTCGAAATCTTTCAAAGAACCTTCAAGGCAATATTATCACATTGTGTGAACTGTCTTAATTATCTAGACGACATAATCGTATTTGGTTCAACCGAAACAGAGCACGATAGTTGCTTAAAGGCTGTATTGAATACCTTAAAAGAAAACAATGTAACATTGAACGAAACAAAATGCCTCTTTAAAGTTCCCGAATTAGACTTCTTGGGGCATAAACTATCTAGCGAAGGTATCGATGTAGATCAAAGGAAAGTAAAAACAATTCTACATTTTCGGGCACCAGAAAACAAGGAAGAACTACGAAGTTTCCTAGGTCTAGTAACATATGTAGGAAATTCCTACCGGACCTAGGAACAACGGTCGAATCTCTGCGGAAATTAACAAAGACGGATATCAAATTTGAATGGGCCGAAGTCCATCAACAACACTTTGAACAGCTTAAGCATTCATTAGCCAAGCTCCCAACATTAGCATACTTCGATCCACAACGGCGTACACGACTGATAGCAGATGCTAGTCCAGTGGCGCTGGGAGCAGTGTTGCTGCAATTCGACACGCAAGAAAACCCAAAAATGATATCTTTCGCAAGCAAAAGCCTTTCTAATGTAGAAAAACGCTATTCCCAAACCGAAAAAGAGAGCCTAGCTTTAGTCTGGGCAGTGGAGAGATTCTATTTCTATCTAGCTGGATTAGAATTCGAACTTGTGACCGACCACAAACCACTGGAAACGATATTTAGGCCATCCTCGAAACCACCCGCACGAATTGAGAGATGGCTGCTAAGGCTTCAAGCCTTCAGGTTTAAAGTTTTATACCAACCCGGCAAGTCGAATATTGCCGATTCCGTGTCAAGGTTATGCAAGTTACAAGTCGAGAATTCATTTGACCCAGAGGGCGACCAACACATCTTCGCAATAGTGGAAAGAAGCGCACCAAAGGCGATGAAAATTTCCCAAATAATCTCAGAAAGCAGAGAAGATAGAGATATAGTCGATGCAGTCAGCAAAATTAATAACGATTCTTGGCCATTACAGGACAAAAGTATATATTTCCCTTTCAGAACAGAATTGACGTCAATGGGCCCAATAATACTGAGAAACAACAGAATTGTAATTCCTCAAACATTAACAAAACAAGTATTGGAATTAGCCCACGAAGGACACCCAGGAGAAACCGTAATGAAGAGACGTGTACGAGTTAAAGTCAGGTGGCCGTCAATGGATAGGCAGATCGAGAAATTTGTCAAAAATTGTAGACTGCTTACTAGTCTCACAACCAAACAAACCACCCCTGATGAGTAGACACCAATTTCCGGAAGGATCTTGGCAGTGCCTTGCCATCGATTTGATGGGTCCATTACCGAACAAAGACATGATATTAGTAATCATTGATTACACTGTCCAACACCAAAAAAATTTTGCAATACCTGTTGGGTGATTCTTATACACTTTGTCATCCTAAAGCCGAATCTGAAAGTAGAATTGCTCCATCACGCAACGTTTTCGAAAAATTTTGGTTTTTGTAAAAATGACCGATTTTGATACGAAACGACGTGTTACGCAAAAACTAAATACGCGAGAAAGTTCAAATTTGAGTCAAGAGATAGAGGGGACTCTCCTCTACATATTCATATAGTCAATTATATTTTTATGTACTTCCTAATAGTTGTAAATGGTTGTTAAAGTTTGAAAATGTGCCGACGCGGGTACTTTGTACGCTCTATTTTTGTATTTATGTGAAAAATCCTTTATATAACAGGAATTTACTATACAGGAATGCATTCTACAGACATTTCTGGTAAAGAAACCATTCACGAAAAGTACTTGGTTCCCTTAATGTACGAGAAGGATCAGAAAATGTTAATTGACAGCGTGTGCGCGACGCGTTCGCGCCAGACGGCCATTGCAGCCTTTTCGCGACTCGCCAGGGCCGTCGCTATGCGTAGTCGACGTTGGTACCACTCAAGTATGTCTTTGCTTACTATGCTTAATAAAATACATTTTTTTTGCCTTTTTGGGTGCCAATCATTACAAAAGATTATAAAAATACGATTTATATTCACATTTCATTGTGGAAATGCTTAATAAAGAAAATTGACCGCAGCAATGCGGTGACTGGAAAATTTTATTTTCAGTAATTGTTGTCTTATCTTTATAATTGTAATACCAATGGACATTCAAGATTCTTCCGATTAAAATAAGTCCAAACACTATGTAAATGGGACTATTTTTATCGATTTTATTGATCGAAGTACATAATTAAGACATAGATCGCTCTATATTAAATCGATAAAATCTCGCGGAAGTGTATAAATCAGCCGGACTGTTTTTGTTATATTCATGACGAAATTATTTTAAAATCAAAACAAGGAATACAGTTCCAGCATTAATCTTTCATCAAGATATTTCAACAATGGAAAAACGTTACAAAGGAAAAGACTTATGTGCGGATGCTTGCTGATTACTGTTGGACACTTATTATTGAAAATCGGGATACCAGGAACAAACGTCAAGCAAGGCGGAAACATTTTTAATTTGTTTACATCAGAAATAGGTAAGTTTTTGTATTCAATTTTCTTTATTAAGCATTTCCACAATGAAATGTGAATATAACTTGTATTTTTATAATCTTTTGTAATGATTGGCACCCAAAAATGTATTTAATTAAGCATAGTAAGCAAAGACATACTTGAATGGTACCAACGTCGACTACGCATAGCGACGGCCCTGGCGAGTCGCGAAAAGGCTGCAATGGCCGTCTGGCGCGAACGCGTCGAGCACACGCTGTCAATTAACATTTTCTGATCCTTCTCGTACATTAAGGGAACCAAATACTTTTCGTGAATGGTTTCTTTACCAGAAATGTCTGTAGAATGCATTCCTGTATAGTAAATTCCTGTTAGATAAAGGATTTTTCACATAAATACAAAAATAGAGCGTACAAAGTACCCGCGTCGGCACATTTTCAAACTTTAACAACCATTTACAACTATTAGGAAGTACATAAAAATATAATTGAATATATGAATATGTAGAGGAGAGTCCCCTCTATCTCTTGACTCAAATTTGAACTTTCTCGCGTATTTAGTTTTTGCGTAACACGTCGTTTCGTATCAAAATCGGGCATTTTTACAAAAACCAAAATTTTTCGAAAACGTTGCGTGATGGAGCAATTCTACTTTCAGATTCGGTTTTAGGATGACAAAGTGTATAAGAATCACCCAACAGGTATTGCAAAACTCGAAAAAAGTTTAATTTTGTTGGACAGTGTTATTATTCCAGGTGCCAAGAAATTAAATTCATGAAAGTCACAAATTCATCTGCGATAATAAGCCATCTCTCGGAAATTTTCTCGCGTCTGGGGGTTCCAAAAAGTATTACGGCTGACAATGGAAGACAATTTGCTAGCAGTGAATTTAAGAAATTTTGTAATACTCACAATATCAAACTCATCCATACGCCGCGTTATTGGCCGCAAGCTAATGGAGAGGTAGAAAACATGAACAAGTCAATCCTAAAGCGCTTGCAAATCGCACATGCTAATGGAAAAGACTACCAAGCGGAGATACAGAAATTTTTGTTAATGTACAACGTCACACCCCACGGAACAACTGGGAAATCTCCGTCAGAACTTTTACTGGAGAGGAACATCAGAGACAAAATACCATCGATAACAGACCTAATAGCCACAGAAGGAGACACGGAAGCAAAAGATAGTGACATGGTCGAAAAACAAAAAGGAAAAGAAAGAGAAGACAAAGCAAGAGGAGCAAAAACCAGCGACATACAGCCAGGAGACAAAGTGATAGCACAAAATATGACAGCCTCAAACAAAGTGGAATGTAGGTTCGGAAAAGCCGAATACAAAGTGATAGGAAAAAAGGGGAATGAACTTACGTTAGAAAAAGACGGAACAACATTCAGAAGACACACGACACATGTGAAGAAATTGCCAGCTAGCCCAAAACAAAGTTGAGCCGATCATAAAACAAACACGTCTACTAGGGTTCCTAGCAGTAGTACGGCGACATACGCGGAATCAAAAAAAGGGGTTCAACCCGAAGATAATGGAAATTCGCAATTAAAGACCCAAAAGCTTAAACTGAAAAAGAAGGAGGGATTGTGGAGATCGGAGCTAGCTGAAGAAGAGGCCGCAGAGAGGGGGAAGGACCCTATCGGCGACAATGGGGTAGGCGACCAGGGGTGGGACGCCAGACCCCGGAGTTAGTAATTAAGCGACCGCCGGAGAGTGAGGTTGTCGGGAGAGTGTCTCTATAGTGTACACCTGAATAAATAAACTGAGTGTCGTAGCCCAACAGGATCGTACGGCGAGTATTATTTAACGACCCTTGCATCGGTAAATCCCTGGTAGTAGCACAACAGGCAACAAAAATAACTAATACTAATAAAGACAGCATATCCCGGAATAACTTACGCGCTAAAACAACCAATAAAAAACTAGATAAAAACTTTAAAGCTAAGAACAATAAAAATAACAGAAATAAAACAAAATATGCGCGCTGTCAAGAATGGTTTAAAAATTGCTCAAGAAATTTAGTGGACGCGGTAATCTCAGGGGATTTAGAATGCACCATTAAACCACAAAAGCTACCGGATATAAATGCTATAAAAACACTATATGACAATCTATGGGGTGTAAAGGGCCCGGAAGAAATTAAAATTACAACTGATGCAACAGCGGAAATTCTAACAGAACAAATAATAAGAAAAATAAAGAATGAAGAAATAATTGAAAGGATCGCAAAGATATCGAATAAGTCCGCTGCGGGACCAGATGGTATAAAGGTAGCACACTTGAGAAGAAATTATATTGATAGTATTTTGGCAAAAATATATAATATATTATTAATTAAAAGATACATCCCAAGACCATGGTTACAGAACCGGACAATTTTAATTCCAAAATTAGGAAAGACACAAAAGAGGCTAAAAACTCTATTTGTCGGCACTTATTGACGCACGCCTGAGATCAAGTTTAAAACACAATATACGTCAGAAAGGCTGCGTAGCCAGCAATTGGTGCCTGAGTAACATTACCATGCTTAAGCATGCCATTAATGAGATGAAAAGCAACGATGGGGGAGTAATGATATCGATTGATATTACCAAAGCCTTTGATACGGTACCACACGCAGCAATATATGAAGCTCTAAGAGTCAAGGGCACTCCGGAACATGCAATAGAAATAGTAAGATCCATGTATTCAGACTGCACCACCACCATACGGGGAACAGAAGATACCAGCATAAATATAAAGCTCGAAAGGGGAGTGAAACAGGGTGATCCCTTGTCTCCTTTCCTTTTCAACACAGTGATCGACCATATACTAGACAAGATACAGAATACCACTGAAGGAATCTCACTCCCTGGAGGCAATGCAGCAATCCTAGCGTTTGCGAATGATATTGTATTATTGGGGAAAAACGCTTCAGAAGCGCAGAAACAAGCGCATATTCTTGTCAAGAAACTGCAAGAATTGGGCATGTCCATCGCGCCCGACAAGTGCTCTTGCTTTCAGGTGATAGCGATCAACAGAAGCTGGTTTATAAAGAACCCCGAAATTAACATCGGTGGGGATCTAGTTCAATACATCGGACCGGAAGAAACCTTTGCGTATCTAGGTGCTAGGATGGGCGCATGGAGAGACACTTATCGTAAAATAACACTTACAGAAATAAATAGGATAGTAAATAACGTTAAGAGATTAAAACTTAAACCTATGCAGAAAATAAAACTGATAGTGATGTATATTTTACCGAGATTTATCCATGAACTTACAACTTTCCCTCCTAGTAGTGGTACGTTAAAGATGATAGATTCCGACATTCGAGGCCATATCAAAGAAATCCTCCATCTCCCCGTTAGCACAGCTAACGGTCTCGTGTACGCGTCCAAAAGGGACGGAGGATTGGGAATTCCCAAAATGGAGAACATTATAAAGATAGCGGCCCTCAATGCAGGGCTTAAACTAAAGGCCTCGAATGACCCCATCATTAGGGCCCTTGCGAATGAAGAAAACTTCAACAAAGCCCTAAAGGAAACGGCCAATTCGCTCAGGATCAACTGGCCAGCGGACGAGGTTGACCTTGCACATGCGAAAATAAGACTCAAAAGAAAGGCCTCGTTGGAATGGGGAAAACTTAAGTCCCAAGGACACGGGGTGAAAGAATTTCAAAATAACCCCGTAAGTAACACATGGCTTTATCGTCCAGAATATCTCCAGCCTTCGCGATTCAATGACGCGCTGAGGCTGAGAACGAATACAATCGGTACCAAGGTCGCCTTAAGCCGTTCAAAAAAGATTTCGGATGTAAGCTGCCGTAAGTGTAGATGCCAACCGGAATCATTGGGACATATCCTAGGCCTGTGCATAGCCACAAAGCCGTTAAGAATAAAACGCCATGATGAAATAAAAAATCTCTTAGCCGATAGAATTAGTAAGAGGGCAAACGTTTTGGTTGAACCCTCGTATGATATGCAGTCAGGTAGCCTCAAACCAGACCTCGTAATAATACTCGAGGAACGGCTGGACATAGTCGATGTTACTATCCGCTATGAACACAGGGAGTACCTAAAGACGGCATACGAAGAAAAATAAAAAAATATAATCGGCTAACAGAATTTTTAAAAAATAGATTTAAAAAGAATAAAGTAGGGAAAGTCATACCAATCGTAATAGGTTGTAGAGGCGCGGTACCGGACTATACTATTAAGCTCCTGAAGGAACTAAAAATAACAAAAAAAGACACCATCACCATGTCTATGATGGCACTCAGAGCGTCAATCGAGATCGCCAATATATTTATAGATTACGATTTAAATGCGTAAAATAATATAAAAAAATATATATAAATATAAATTAACCCAATCGTAACAATAACTAGAGAGATAATAATAATCATTCGCGGCCTTCGACATATTTAGAATAAACTGAAAGTATTTTATTTTATTTTATTTTACTTTATTTTATCAATTGACTAAAGTGTAAATATAAATTTTATTAATTGACTAAGTATAAATATTTTATTATTGTAGATTATGAACGTATACATGACAAGAACGTGTACATTGACATGCAAACTATTATGACACGACTAATTGAAAATAGATTTGCTATGCAATTCAAAGTTTTATATTTTCTTTTAATTGAATCCAACAAGGGGAAAAAACCTTGGAAGAATGTCTCACAGTTTGCGCTGTAAAGACATAGAAATCTAGCCAAATGCCTCGTCATCTAATTAGTGACGCGCATGAATGGATTAACGAGATTCCCTCTGTCCCTATCTACTGGGTCTTATAAGCGTCAGGGACTTATATCATGGTATAACCCTGACGCACCAACCCCTCCTTCACGTGGTAGGACCTGGACACCTTCGGGTGACTAACGGGGCTCTGGTAAGAGAGTTCCTGCGTGAGTTCTCGCTCTGCGACGACCGCGGCTCTCGTAAAGAGAGTTCTTGCGGAGTTGTCGCTTTGCGAGGACCGCGGCTCTCAGAGAGCTCTGCGTGAGTTGTCGCTCTGCGACAACCGCGGCTCTCTCATAAAGAGAGTTCTTGCGGAGTCATCGCTTTGCGATGACCGCGGCTCTCAGGGAGCCCATGCGTGTGTTATCGCTTGCGATAACCGCGGCTCTCACCCGGAAGACTCCCCTCTACCGCGACGACCCACCGGATACATCTGGTGGTATGTTGCAGAACGGGAGAAACGGGGGGCTTACCTTAACCGGTCGGCCCAACGGGGAGGCGAACCCCTTGAACAAACCCTTAACCTCTAAGCTGAAGAACGCGGTGAGAGAGGTCCCGTGTTTTACACGGGCGGTCGGTGGGTCCACCGGCCATTAGCGTCTAACCTCAGGACACCTGGCGAAATCTTGAGCGAAATAGCCTTCTCCCCGGAAAGGGCGTCACCCGGGGAGCGACTGGTTTTCGTCCCTACTCGTGGGAACAAATATGGTATCCAGAAAACAAAACACAAAACGGAAGAAGGATGAAGGGAAGGGAGTAAAGGAAGAAGGAAGAAAAGCGGACACAAAAAAGCAAGTCCAGGACTTAATACAATTGAACTCGGAGTCTGACAGAAACACAAGCTCCGACACGGAATCCGATACAGGCTCAGAACACTCTCGAGCAGGTCGACAAAAACCGAAAGGCAATAAGCGGAACAATGATCAACGATCCAGCGACACGGACACGCCGCTCTCGAACAAGAAAATTCCGAAAACCGACCCCAAAGTCATTGATGAGGACGACTCAACACAAGACTCAATCATGACAAACAGCAGCATGGACTCTGACTCTGACCAGAGTCCATGCGAAAAACTCCGTACGCTCTTTGTCAAAATAGGCTTGACAAAAGAGCAACAAAACGAGGCCAACAAAATAATCTCTGTAATCGAAACCCAAAACAAAGCAATCATCCAGGACCGAATGGAAATGGAAAAACTCAAAAAGGAAATGGCAACTACAAGAGAGGAATTACAAGCAGGAGCTCAGCTACTCCAGAAAGTCAAAACCATGGACGATAAATTTAACAGGCTATCTGAGAAATTAGATAGCCTGATGGCAACAAAACAACACACTTGCCAAAACATCCAAGCAACTAAGCCGATGTCATACTCGGACATTACCAAAACGAACCGTAACACGAGAGCCGTTACGAAAAAGATGGAGGTAAAACAGGCAAAGCCAGTGGTAGCAATCTACCCTGGCAAAGGAAGCGATATCTCCAGCAGCGAGGAGACCAGGAAAGCTCTAGCGGATTGCATCAATCCAACAGAGCAAAACATCAGAATCCGGAACATAAGGAAGATAGGGAATTCCGGCATTCTGATAGAAACAGAAACAAAAGAGGACCTTGAGCAAGTCCTCAGAAATGAAAAACTCAAAGCAAAGATGGAAATTGGTCCCCTCCCAAAGAGGAGACCAAAAATAATAATACTAGGAGTTCCCTCGGAAACCTCAGAGGCGGAACTCCTCAAAGCAATAAAGAAACAAAACCTCGACCGAAACACAGAGGATAACATAGAGAAGGAGTTTAAACTCCTATTCAAAACGGGTCGGAAAGACAAGGGAACCACGAACTGGGTGGCAGAAGTCTCCCCAGAAGCCAGGAAAACTCTACTAGGTAGGAATCGAGTCTTCGTAGGCTTCTACGCCTACGGAGTAAAAGACTTTATAATAGCAAGCCGCTGCTACAAGTGCCAGGCATTTGGGCATGTGTCCAAACACTGTAAGACAAAAGTTGACACGTGCGGCCACTGCGGCCAGGACGGGCACCAATATAAGGATTGCCCGAACAAAACAGAAAAGCCCATTTGCATAAACTGCAAAAGGGCAAACAAGCCAGCCAACCACGGGTCCAGAGAACAGTCTTGCCCTGCGTACAAACACGCACTGGAAATTAGTATCAGTCGAATAGACTTTGGCAACGAATAAAAAAAGACCCATGGATAATAACGATAATTCCCACAATGTCTCAGACGGTGAAACCATACAACAACACAACTCAAATAACCATAGCCCAAATTAACGCCAGGAACTCTAGAGTTGTCATGGAGGAATTAAGGCTCTTAGCGGAGAAAGAGGACATTGATCTCCTTGCAATACATGAGCCCTACTCGTACACCAACACCTTCAATATAAGGTCCATGGGAAGTGCGGAGGTAATACTAGACACCAAGCTTTTCTCACAGAATATATCAAGGAACACAACCAAGAGCGCAATAGTCATCTTCAACCCGAATCTCACAGTACTTAAACTAGATCAATTCTGTAACACACACTTCACGTGCGTCGAGGTCACAGCACCAGGTAAGAGGTTCTACCTAGTCAGTGCATACTTCCAGTGCTCGGACAGAATAGAACCGTATATCCACTACTTAGACAACACATTACAAAAACTAAAAAGAGAAAACGTCATAGTCCTAGCCGACGTCAACGCTAAATCAGTCCTCTGGTACAATCCAGAGACTGATAACAGAGGCTTAGACTGGAGGACCTCATAGCGCAACGTAATCTGCATATTGCTAACCAACCATCAAGGGTCACAACCTTCGACAATGATCGAGGGAAATCTAATATTGATGTAACGCTCGCAACACACACATGCATAGACAATATTCACGATTGGCACATTCACGACAAAATCACAACAAGTGATCACAACTTGATTACCTTCAAGCTCCACATAACAGAAACCGTTGGACACACAGCGCAGTCAAACCGCTTCAACCTGAAGCGTGCCAATTGGGATAGATTCGACCGAATCCTTCAGCCTACAGAAGTCGATCTATGCACAGAAGAGGCCACTCCAGAAATGACGGCCCAGAGAACTGCCGAGCTTGAAGGGAAGCTAGTTTCTGCTTGTGAGAGATCTATACCAAGAAAAAGCAGATTCAAAAAACCAGTTCCCTGGTGGAACCGAGACCTCGACAAACTGAAAAAAGAAGTGCGTGAACTCAGAAGAAAATTCCAACAGACTAGAAACGCTACACAACAAGAAAGACACAAACAGCAGTACCGAAGTACCAAAAACAAATACACTGCACTAATCCGCAAAACCAAACCGAGTAGCTGGCGCTCCTTCGTCACAGACAAAGGAAACTCAGACCCATGGGGAATTGTATATAAATTACAAACAGGCAAAATCCAAACAGCTAAAGCCTGCAGCAACATTAAAGGAAATGGGCAAGAAACCACCTCCTGGGAACAGACCAACAAGCTCCTGCTAAACAGCCTGATTCCTGATGACAACTCAGAGACCGAAACGTCGTGGCAGAAACAGATTCGCTCCAGTGCAGAATCCCCACCAAACACTGAAAATACACCGGCTTTCACGATGATAGAGACTCGGAATGTAATAGCACAGCTCAAAGTAAGAAAGCCCCGGGACTAGACCTCCTGGAGGCGGAAATTATCAAGAAGGCCTGGCCAAAACTGCACAGAGAAATTAGACACCTCTTTAACACTTGTCTCTTCTCCGGTACCTTCCCGGAGAAATGGAAAAAAGGAGTAATCAGGGTTCTCCTCAAAAGCGATGACAAAGATGCGTCTGACCCAAGGTCATACAGACCAATATGCCTATTGCCAATTCTCAGCAAAGTCCTGGAAAAGCTAATAGCTATGAGACTCTCTGCCATATTGGATTCGCATCCGCATTCAGCCCAGCAACAATACGGCTTCCGCAGCGGCCGCTCAACGGAAGACGCAATTACCAATGTACGACAGACAGTTGCACAGTATAACGAGAAATATGCAATAGCTCTGCTATTTGACATATCCGGCGCTTTCGATAACGTATGGTGGCCAACTATACTCCAGCACCTGAAAAAGAGGAAATGTCCACGAAATATATACAGACTAATCCAAAGCTATCTCTCAGGCAGAACAATGCAAATACACGACAAAAATTACACAATCTCCAAAGCAGCCACCAAAGGATGCCCGCAAGGCTCTGTCCTTGAGCCCAAATTTTGGAACTTAATATTCAACGATTTGCTGAACACAGTCGAAAGTAACAATATAGAACACGTCGCATATGCAGACGACCTAATGGTGATAACACCAGGAAATTCCAGAATAGAAATGGAAGTGAAAGCCAATAATGCAGCAAAAATAATCACGGAGTGGTGCAATAAGCACAAGCTAACACTCTCCAAACAGAAAACAGAAATGATACTCTTGAAAGGACTCCTGGACATTAGAAGGCCACCTACTGTTAAAATAGGAGACACCTCCATCCTCATGAAAAGTACCGTAAGATACCTCGGTATACATTTTGGAACTAGATTCAATGTCACGCCACATGTGCAACATGTGACCAAGAAAAGTAAAGTCATATTCCATCGGTTCGCACAAGTAGCGAAATCCTACTGGGGACTTAGCTACAGAACCACGATGACAATGTACAAGGGCGTCTTCCTAGCCATCGCGTGCTATGCGGCCGCCGGCTGGAGCGACAAACTAAACGTGCACCACATCAGGAAACTCCAATCAGCGCAAAGATATTCCCTCCTTAGGGCAACTAGAGCATACCGCACAACTTCCAATGAAGCGCTCAGAATAATCGCAGCCGCTCCACCTATCGACATAGTAATGTCGGAAAGGAGGAGAGCTATATATAACATCAGAAAAGGCTTAGAAACCAAGTTCGGGGATAAGCTATTCAAACCCCCCAGTACACAGGACCAAGACTTAGCACAATTGGAACTGAAGGAAATAGAACTACAAATCAGGCACCACACAGCGGTCCTATGGCAAGACCGATGGAGTCAGGCGCACCTTGGTCTATTCACCAAGGAGTACTTTCCGAATGTCCAAAGCAGACTAGACGCACAACACATGAACCCAGACTTCTACACCTCACAGCTCCTCTCAGGGCATGGGAAAATAAACAGCAAACTGAGGAAACTAAATCTGATTAGCTCCGACCTCTGTAGCTGCGGAGAAGCAGACACAGTAAAGCACATAATCTATGACTGCCCACTAAACCACAACGAAAGACAAGAGCTGGCAAAAGACCTAAACGAGTCTCGAATCACGTGGCCGTGTGATCTTCAGAAGTTGGTCGAAATCAATGCCTTCAAGCATTTTCGGAAATTCGCAACAACCACCATGAGACGTAGAGAGTAAGGAAGAGTCAATAACATACAAGGCAACCACCCTGACGATCCCTCGCAGGTGATACCCCCGGGTATTCGAGATCGTAGGGTTTAACAAGCAAGAACGGCTACCATACCGTCGCCGCAACCTGCTAGAGACCGAAGCGCTAAGCTGGTAACTCCGCCTCCTCGTGGCCCCCGCTGGTAACGCTCCTGTGTCGGTGCAAGCTGACACGGTAGCGGCTAAGCGAGTTACTTCCCGTACGGGACGGTCTACCCTTGTGATGATCCTTAAATGGTGAACGAGGGGTTTTTCCAAGTCAGTCCATAACACCTAAGGACTTACGGACCCTCTGCAGTTGTTTCTAAAGGCTAGAACCCAACAACGCCGGTATAAGACGCCTAGAGCAACTTCGGTACGGCAAGAGTGAGCGTAGCTCCATAGCTCTTTATGTAGACAATAAACTGTTCCTATCTACTGGACTTCACCGCTAGGTGGCGCAGAGTACTGACGCGTCTTCATGTCGCTCCGTATTAAAAGTGTTATCTAAGGAATAATTAATTAAAGTTATTCAGGAAGCAGTATTAGTTGTTGTGAACACTTATGTGAAAAATCTCAGTGATCAAATCAATGCGGAAAAAGTTATTAGCGAAAATCCGGTTGGCGTCGGCCGGCAGGACGCCGTAGTGACGCGCCGAAACTAATAACGGACATCTACCGTAATCAAACGATAGGAAAGTGCTGCATTCACCCGTGCACGCGATACTAGTGTAGTGAAACACGACGCGAGTGTTTCCATGACACAGGAAGGCCTCAGTGAATAATTATTAAGAAATTAGTAATGTGACGCTCAAGTGACCGCCATCTTGGACGCCATATTGGCCTTTATCCCGCCAATTTTCCCACCACCTGGACGCCATCTTGGACGCCATATTGGACGCCAACTTGGACGCCATACCGAGCGTCCCCCGAACGCCATCTGGAATTCACACTGCACACCACACCGAAAACCGCCATAACACGCAGGCTCACCAACTACGGTAGCGCCACCCCACCGGGTAAGCGCCGAACCGAAAAATGACTCCGTCGTCATTTTTAAAAAAACCCGCGAAGAAAATCCAGGAGGATAAGACGAAACCGGTGAAAGGCATGCAGAACAAACAGAAACAACTACTAAAGACAACACCAATGACAGGAAAGCCCACAAACGGACAAGTACCAATGGAAACAGATACACAAAGTAATAAACGACCAAAAGACGACTCCTCAGACGAGTCGGACTTATCGCCACAGCGAGAAAACACAAAAAAGACGAAATCAAACACAGACGGGCTATCCACGGGAACAAATTATCAAAATACTGACATGAATTCGGAATCCGACACAGAGGCAAATATCTACCCAGAGACAGACCTCAAAAAATGCTGCAACCGGAATGTTCGGGAATCGGCGACGAGTTGCTCCGAGCAATACGGGCAGCGGGCCGATCCCGCGACTTTGCACTATTTAAAACCGCGCGCGC
The DNA here is from genome assembly GCF_050948215.1 of Halictus rubicundus. Taxonomy (NCBI): domain Eukaryota; kingdom Metazoa; phylum Arthropoda; class Insecta; order Hymenoptera; family Halictidae; genus Halictus; species Halictus rubicundus. The sequence goes on along the minus strand of NW_027488706.1, from coordinate 352,135 downwards.
TCAGGCACAGCGCTAATTAGCTCCCGAGCACGTCCGTCTCTGCGAATCGGCCCACGGCGCGCCGACCAATTACCGTGCTCGCGGGCAGCGAATATCCGTGAGCGATTCCCGGAATCGGCCTTCCTTTTCGACGAACCGTCTAAGCGATCGCACGTGACACCAAACCGTTTTTATTGAGCCGTGATTTCGGAGAGTACCGCGCTTACCGGGCAAATCACATAACGTGTATCGTGTACGCACGGTTTGAACAATTAAGTCTGAACCTTTATTACAAATACAAGTGTGACAACGTGAAGTGCATTCTTTTCTTCTCGACCGACCACGTGCTCGATCCGATTTTCCGTTCGCACAGTCCCGGCGCTCGGAGTTTTCGCCCTATCCGTTTCCGACCATCCGCCTCGAATTTCCAAGCCTTCTGATAAGGCTGTCCCAGCCACCCATTCCCAAACACGGAACCAATGCTGCAGGGACATCGAAACAACAGACAAAAAACAAACTGCCAAGGAAAAGGCAGACAAAATCAGGACAAATCTCATGACCACCCTCACAGTCGAAGGAAGCGGAATCCAAAAACCCACCCTCACCAAAATCCTCAATAGCTTCATGGAGATGCAGAGCCTGATAACCGAGGTTCTGATGGCCAACAGCCACCTCGAGGGCCAACTCCACTCCACCACCAGAGATAACGAGAAGAGCATCAGGCCGCCCATCGATCATCGACCACCGACCTTTGCCGAGATCGTGGGTATAAACTCGAAAACAGCGGCGCTGTCAACCCTGAAACAAGATCCCCCCAGCGTTATAACCATCAGACCAAACGACAGCATGAAATACAACTCCAGCGATACAACAAACGAAGCAATCATGAAAATGATCTCCCCGGCCAGGCAAGCCCTACAGGTCAAAAATATCAGAAAGATTCAGGGAAACGGAATCCTAATCGAGACTGGGAAGAAGTCCGACATACAGAGCATATTAAAGAATAAGGAACTAACGGAAGCAGGCTTCTCCATGACAGCACCAGCGAAGAAAAACCCGCGCATTATCATCTACCGGGCCCCACGCATGACGGACGACGAACTGTTGGACAGCATAACCGCGCAGAACGACGTACCCATCGAGGCCAAAAACAAATTCAGGCAGCAAACCAGGATAGCCTTCAAGACCGGCGACAAAGACAAGGACACCTGTAATGTCATCCTGGAACAACTTTAATCCCGAAAGCCGGGAAAGATACCAAAGACGCCAAAAATTGGCGCCCGATCACAATCGGTTCACTGTTGGGTAGGATTTACTCCGCGATAATAGACGCAAGACTGCGGAGGGCAAGCAGGAATAGCAGGAGGCAAAAAGGATTTACCACGGAGGACGGCTGTAAATACAACGTCTCCATTCTAGACAAGGTGGTAAAGGAAATGAAGGAAAGGTCGGGAGGAGTCATCATAGTCGTCGACATCTCCAAAGCGTTCGATACGGACCCCCATAGGGCTGTGGGGGATGGGCTACGTATAAAAGGTCTGCCGCCAACAGTTTCAAACTACATCGAAAGGATTTACGACGACTGCTGGACGGAAATTAAGACCAAAGAAGAAAATATAAGGATCAAATTAAATAGAGGGGTAAAGCAGGGCGATCCACTATCGCCACTGCTATTCAATACAATCATAGACCCCATTATTGACAATGTGGACGAGACGACGGAGGGCGTTAAGATTGGAGACGAGAAAGTCTCCATTCTTGCTTTTGCGGACGATCTGGTCTTGATAGCCGAGTCCGCAAAAGAGGCAACACGCCAAATAAATAAAGTATGCAATTATTTAGAGAGTCTGGGCATGAGCATACAAGCCGATAAATGCGCGACGTTCCAGATCGTCCGCAAATGCAAAACATGGCACTTAAAAGATCCTAAAGTGTGGATGGGCGAGCAATGCTTGCCAGCATCAACGCCAGATGATATAATTAAATACTTAGGCGTATACCTAAGCCCATGGTCGGGAATGCAGCGAGTGGAAATTCGCAATATACTCCAGGCAGCAGAGAACATAAGGACGATGGGGCTTAAGCCTCTTCAGAAAATAAACTTAATCAGAGTTCATCTGCTGCCGAAATATATACATGTGCTGGTCGCCAGTCCGCCGCCGCTAAACCTCTTGGAGGAATTAGATCAAGAGGTAAAACAAATCATAAAAAAGATCCTGCATCTCCACCCGTTAACAACGGATGGATTACTATATACAGGTAAAAGGAACGGAGGCCTGGGTATTCAAAAGATTGCGGACATAGTCCGCATCGCAAAACTCCGCAACGGCCTCCGAATGGGAAATAGCGAGGATCAGGCGGTGGTTGAGGCCTACCGAAGACAGGAGGATATTTTAGCCAAGTACGCTAGATCGGTAGGCCTCCAGTGGCCAGTAACAGAGGAAGAACTGGAATCCACTTGCTGCAAATTGAAAAGAAAGTGCTATGAAGAATGGGGACAGCTCATCTCCCAGGGCCAAGGCGTATACGAGTTTGTCGACGACAAGCACGGTAACGCCTGGCTATATCGGCCAGAACTACTGAAGCCATCTCGCTACTTAGATGCGCTCAAGATTCGGATTAATACTTTCGGCACAAGAGTAGCATTAAGGAGAAGGGAAATATTATTTAGAAGGGAAATAGACCCAATTAACTAGAAGGGAAATAGACCCAATGTGCCGAAAGTGTAAGATTCAGGCAGAAACACTGGGACACGTGTTGGGTAATTGTATCCACACGAAACCATCACGAATTCACAGACACAATGAGATCGTGAATCTAATTGAAAAGAAGGCGCCAAGAGGTTCCGCGGTATTTACGGAGCCCACGGTGAACGTGGCCGGAGAACTGAAGAAGCCGGATCTGGTTATCAAAGACCAGGAAGGCAAGCTCCTAGTAGTGGACGTAACGGTTCGCTACGAGGATAAGGATAATCTCCGGAAAGCTCGAATTGATAAAATAGAAAAGTACAGAGAGACCGCGGAACTCTTAAAAGTGAAAATGAAATGTAAAACAGCTGAAGTACTACCAGTGGTAGTAGGCTGCAGAGGCGCCATACCAGCAGGGACCATAAGGAACCTGAAAATCCTGGGTTTCAAAAAGAGCGACATTGTCACAGTAGCAATGATTGCCCTCCGTTCGTCGATAGAAATCGCGAACACTTCTATCGACTACGATTGACGATAATCGTTGAATATATTTATTTTACTCTACGTGTCGTATTTGTCCTATTTATTGAACTGGACGCGGCTTCGGCCAAAGAAAGGTTTTATTACTGACACGGCACAAGCTAAGAATATTTTTTAATGCTGTTAGGCCTTGGACAAGGCCTATGGCCAAATGACGAAGCAGCTGCCAGCTGAACGAATTATAGCCCGCTTGGCTCTTTAAAACCAAGCGGTGCGAGTCTCCGCTGACACTAGTGTGCAGCGAGGCACGGGCGGATTCTATGGACAATGGACTTAGAATCCGGGGCGACACCTCCTCGCGGTTTTCCCTGGACGCGCGCCTCTGGCGCACGACGAAGTTCGCCTCCCGAAAGGGTACCCGTTACTAATTTTTCCAAGTGCCGAGGCAGGCCCTTTGGCAGTGGTCTAGAAAGTAGGCCTCGGATATGACGTTACTCCATTCTCGGAATGTTTGTATTTATTTTTATATACCCAACGAAGGGGTCAACCTCGGAAGTCTACGGCTGCGACGGCAGTTCGTACAGGAAATAGCCAAATGCCTCGTCATCTAATTAGTGACGAATGAATGGATTAACGAGATTCCCTCTGTCCCTATCTACTTTCTAGCGAAACCACTGCCAAGGGAACGGGCTTGGAAAAATTAGCGGGGAAAGAAGACCCTGTTGAGCTTGACTCTAGTCTGGCATTGTAAGGAGACATGAGAGGTGTAACATAAGTGGGAGATGGTAACATCGCCGGTGAAATACCACTACTTTCATCGTTTCTTTACTTACTCGGTTGGGCGGAGCGCGTGCACCGAGGTCTTATGACCCGGTTGTCACGGTGTTCTAGAGCCAAGCGTGTAAGAGTGGCGTGAGGCTTAACGGCGGACCGCCGACAATACTCCCGCTTGATCCGATTCGAGGACACTGCCAGGCGGGGAGTTTGACTGGGGCGGTATATCTGTCAAAGAATAACGCAGGTGTCCTAAGGCCAGCTCAGCGAGGACAGAAACCTCGCGTAGAGCAAAAGGGCAAAAGCTGGCTTGATCTCGATGTTCAGTACGCTTAGAGACTGCGAAAGCACGGCCTATCGATCCTTTTGGCTTGAAGAGTTTTCAGCAAGAGGTGTCAGAAAAGTTACCACAGGGATAACTGGCTTGTGGCGGCCAATCGTTAATAGCGACACTTAACCACTTACACTTCGCTTTTTGATCCTTCGATGTCGGCTCTTCCTATCATTGCGAAGCAGAATTCGCCAAGCGTCGGATTGTTCACCCGCCAACAGGGAACGTGAGCTGGGTTTAGACCGTCGTGAGATAGGTTAGTTTTATCCTACTGATGACTAGTCGTTGCGATAGTAATCCTGCAGAACAGAATGTAGTACGGCCGGGTGTCACTCGGATCGCTAATAACTCGGTAAACACGCTTACTAGTCGTTTGTCATCGCGATACATGCTATCGTAGAGAAAAAAAAGATAGAGACATGTAGTATTGACCACTCCCCGTGAGGGGAGTTCCGTACCTCGGGGATTCGCCCCATACCGGAAAAGTCAGCCGTTCATGTTAGGCTCTCTACTTCTAACTCCATCAGTTGCGAAGGAAACAGTCCGTAGGTGTTGTGGACTGGGCATTGGAAAAACCCCTCGTTCACCAATTAAGGATCATCACAAAGGTAGACCGTCCCGTACGGGAAGTAACTCGCTTAGCCGCTACCGAATCGGCTTGCGCCGACCCAGGAGCGTTACTTAGCGCTCGGTCTCTAGCAGGTTTCGTCAACGGTGTGGTAGCCGTTCTCATGACTATTTCACCCTACGATCCCGAATACCCAGTTGTTGAGGTATTACCTGCGAAGGATCGTCAGGGTTGTTTTTGCCAGTTTCCGAAGTGCCAAAGTCTATGCGACTAAGGCATAATTCCATTGCGTGTTTAAACGCAGCACAGCTCTTATCTTTCAGCCCGTGATTGGCAGGTCTTCCTGCTTTCTTGCAGTTTATGCAAGTAGGCTTCTCTTCTTTTGTCGGGCATTCCTTGAATGAATGCCCGTCCTTACCGCAGTGCCCACACGTGTCGGTTTTTGCCTTACAGTGCTTTGCAACGTGCCCAAATGACTGGCATTCGAAGCAGCGTGTTGCAGCTATGTAATCTTTTAGCCCGTAGGCATGGAATCCTATAAATACCCGGTTCCTGTTTAACAGGATTTTCCGGGTTTTGGGAGAGACCTCTGCCACCCAGTTGGTGACTTCTCTGTCTTTCTTCCCTGTCTTGAAGAGGAGTTTGAACTCCTCTTCTAGTTTTTCCTCCGAATCCAGTTGGAGGTTTTGTCTCTGTATTGCTTTAAGGAGTTTCGCCTCTGATGTCTCAGAGGGGACTCCAAATATGATTATCTTTGGTCTCCTCTTGGGGAGGGGACCAATGTCTAGTTTCTTTCGCAGTTTCTCATTGCTGAGGACTTGCTCAACGTCCTCAGCTGTTTCGGTCTCTATCAGAATGCCGGAGTTCCCGAGTTTCCTCAGGTTCCGGATTCTGATTTTCTGTTCTGTCGGATTGATACAATCCGACAGGACCTTCTTGGTCTTGTCACTATTCTGTATTTTACTACCCTTTACTGGGTAGATGGCTGCAGCTGGCTTGGACTTTGTGACAGGGGTCCGTTTTGCCAGCTGCTTAGTTGTCTTGTTTGCCTTAATTATGTCCGAGTATAGGAGCGGCTTAGAGGACAGGGCCTCTTGAGCACGACTCCTCTCGGACGAAAACTTGTCTATTTTGGCTGAGAGCTCATCGAGTCTCTCTGTTATTTTCCCTATTATTTGTTCTTGCATGGAGCTCTGCTCCTTTTGCTTATCTAGTTTTTCCCTCAGAGCCGTGTTATCTCTGTGGAGTTCAAGTCTGAACTCCTTGGCTTCTGTTTCCGCTTCCTCATGCTCCCTGAGTAGGGAGTTTAGGAGCGCCTCTCCTCTGTTACGTTCTGAGTTAGTAAGACTAGTAAGACTAATACTACAGAGGAACCTTCTAAGAAGCTCCTCTGCGCTTAACGGCAGTTCATCAAACCGCTCTAATTCAATTTTCACCTCTTTGATCAGCTTTTTGTGTGACTCGTTGCACGGGCCACTTAGCCGCTTATTCTTCCTTTTCCTGTCTTTGGGAAAATCCCATTTAAAGTCCTCTGGACTTAGATCCGAATATGAATCGTCTGTGTATATGTCCGATTCGTCGTCCCAGACAGTAGCTATGCCCTGTTCTGTCTGGGTCGTTTCTTTATCCACCTTCGTCTTTCCTTCAACTTCTTTTTTCCTCGTTCCTCCTGCCTTCTTCGATTTTGGTTTTGATTTTTTAAGTTTATTCATGTTTGTTCCCACGAGTTGGGACGAAAGACGGTCGCTCCCCGGGTGACGCCCTTTCCGGGGAGAAGGCTATTTCTCTCAGGTTTCGCCGGGTATCCTGAGGTTAGACGCTAATGGCCGCTGGACCCACCGACCGCCCGTGTAAAACACGGGACCTCTCTCACCGCGTTCTTCAGCTTAGAGGTTAAGGGTTTGTTCAAGGGGTTCGCCTCCCCGTTGGGCCGACCGGCTAAGGTAAGCCCCCCGTTTCTCCCGTTCTGCAACATACCACCGGATGTATCCGGTGGGTCGTCGCGGCAGAGGGGAGTCTTCCGGGTGAGAGCCGCGGTTATCGCGAACGATAACACACGCATGGGCTCCCTGGGAGGCGCGGTCATCGCAAGGCGATGACTCCGCAAGAACTCTCTTTATGAGAGAGCTGCGGTTGTCGCAGAGCGACAACTCACGCAAAGCTCTCTGAGAGCCGAGGTACTCGCGATGCGACAATTCCGCAAGAGCTCTCTTTCGAGAGCTGCGGTTGTCGCGGGGCGAGAACTCACGCAGGAACTCTCTTACCAGAGCCCCGTTAGTCACCCGAAGGTGTCCAGGTCCTACCACGTGAAGGAGGGGTTGGTGCGTCAGGGTTATACCATGATATAAGTCCCCGACGCTTATAAGACCCAAAAGATAGAGACAGGTAGTGTTGTAGATTATGAGTCGGGCTGCCCCGGTTGCGCCGTACCTCGAACATACAGTTCATACCGGCTACTACTACATTTCGTCATGCCAGATGTTATGGCTCTACTCTCTCGTCGCCTGCCTTATTGGAGGGACATGCAACGTCGATTCCACTGCCACCTGTCCAACCCTTTCCAGGAACTCCCGCTATAAGCGGGAGGGGCTTGAATCCTGGCCCGAGGAGTTAAGATCCCGAAGGATCTTAACCGCTGGTGGTGTCCAATCGTTCACGCGTTCGACTCCACTTTAGTTTTAGTACGTCTCGCGCGAAGTTCCGGAAGCTCTTGAATAGAGCTTCGCTTACCAGGAGTGCTGGCTGCACCGGCCACAAGTGACCTTTAGCAGCAGCTTCCTGGTGTAGGAGTTCTCGTGCTTGATCGTATTGCGGACAGGCGTACAAGATGTGGCTAGGTGTTTCTACTTCGCCGCACTCGCAATGCTCGTCCTCCACCAAAGTGAATTCCTTGAGCTTCGCACGGAAGTCTCCGCGTCCGCTTAGGAATTGTGTGACGTAGTGATCGGTGATCACCCATCGCGCGCGGAGACGGTCTGATACATCGTTGAAGTATTGGAAGGTAGTCCTTCCCCTCGTCGATGACGACCATCTCCGTTGCCACACAGCCAGAGCTGCTCGCCTTACCTCAGCTAGTGCATCGGTGGGCGTCACAGCTCCGGAAGCCAGATCGGCTTGACTAATACGACATGTCTCAAATTCGATATCAAGTTCTTTTCGTATTTTGTAGGCGCATATTCGCTCCGCTATCACCAAGTCTATCGGTACCGCACCGGCGATCACGGGGACCGCATCCGTCGATACCGTTCTATAGGCCTTGATGCAGCCAAGCAGAGCTCTCCTCTGCGCTTTGATGAGAGCTTTTCTCGATACAAAGGTGAGAAGGTCTGCCCAGCCCGCAGCAGCGTACGCCACGATTGGGACGAATAGGCCACGGTACATAGTACGCATGGCCCGGTTCCCAAACCCCAGTTCGAACGAGCAATCTTTGAAAACGCATTACACGTCTCCATAGACTTAGCACTCACGTACGCAACATGGGAGGTAATTCCCAGTTGCTTGTCGAAGTGTACGCCGAGGTACCGAATGGTATCCTTTACGGCGATACTTCTTCCATCAATCCTCACCACAGGCGGCCTTTCTCTATGCAGAGAGCCTTTTAGCAAGATCATCTCGGTCTTAGGAGCAGATAGCGATAACTTTTGTGATTTGCACCACGCAGAAATCACATCTGCTACCTTTTGGCCTTTGAGTCGGAGTTCCTTCCTCGTGTTGCCACTGACAAGTACGAGGAGATCATCCGCATAGGCTATGGGCTCGCAAGCGAGCCCGGTGTTCGATAAGAGCTGTAGAACTCCGTCAAAGACTAAGTTCCAACAGCTTGGACCGAGAATTGATCCCTGTGGGCAGCCTTTGGTTACGACTTTCCTCACTTCTCCGTGATTAGACACTATGGTCACCACACGGTTGGAGAAATAGTCCACCATTAGCCGAAAGAGATTGCGTGGACAGCCTCGCCTCCTCAGCTCGCTGAGGATGCTCGGCCACCAGACATTGTCAAATGCACCTGAGATGTCGAACGGCGAGCGCCAGGACATACTTATCTTCGCAGCTGGATACCAGACCCCTCAGCTTTACCACGGCATCTTCCGTGGATCGCCCAGGTCTGAATCCGTATTGCCGGTCAGATGCGTATTCCGGGCTTAGGAACACTTTAGCTAATCGCATAGCGATTAGCTTCTCAAGAACTTTGCCTACTACGGATAGTAGGCAAATCGGACGATAGGACTTCACAACCGTCTCCGGTTTGTCAGGCGCTTTCAGAATAGTTCTGATTGAGCCGACTTTCCACCTGGAGGGGAAGGTCCCGTGCTCGAGGCAACCATTATAGAGCCGAAGCAGCTCGGTGCGAAGTATTCCGACCGAGCATTTTACAAGTTCCGGCTCTATCCGGTCTAAGCCTGGGCATTTTCGTCTCTTCAGACGTTTCACCGCCTCTTCAAGCTCCTTGCACGTGAAAACTGGATCGTCTTCACTCGCCGGCTCGGTGGTGGCTTCCCGTCTGACTCGCGCTTGTTCTGGAGTGTCGCTCTCGGACGAATCGTCCGGGATTAACGCATCCAGTAACGCGGACGCGGTGGACTCGAAGTCCACCGTGTGTCCTTGGTCTGTGCGAATGTTGGACATTACTGTTCCAACATTCAGCTTGTCTCGTGTGATCTTGTAAACAAGACCCCACGGTTCTTTGTTCCCCTGCTCGGTTACAAAGTTTTTCCAACTTTGTATCCTCGCAGCTCGCACGGCAGCCGTGTAGGCTTTTCTGTGCACGAGATACTCAGCCTTCCGTTCTGCCTTCTCGACCTCCGAACATCTCGGGTTTTGGAAGGCGCGTCTACATTTGTAGACCCGCTTCTTCCGTCTCGTCAAATCTGGTATCCACCATGGGACATATTTAGAGTGCCACCGCTTTGATCGCATGGAGGATTCGCACGCTTGGATAATCGATTGCTCGACTCCCAGTGCGAGGCGTTCGACCTCCTCTCGGCCGTTAGGCCGGAGGGTTAAGTTCCTCCTGCTTTCCAGCAGCGTTCGTTCGAATCTGGGCCAGTTCGCAGTGTTCAGGTTGAACCGCCCCAATTGGCCCCGGTTCTCCCTTTCTACTGCGAACTGCAACGAAAACTCAATGACTCGGTGGTCGCTGGATGTTAGGTCATGGGCCTTCCAGTTTCGCACTTTGTCGGACATGTCGCTAGTCACTAATGTGACATCGATATAGGACTCTCCCAGTGAGCTGGAGTACGTGGGCATACTACCAGCTTCGTTCAAAATAACTAAGTCGTGTCGGGCCATGAACTCTTCGAGCTTTCGGCCTCTCGCGTCTGTCTTCGGATTCCCCCAAAGGGTAGATTTTCCGTTGACGTCGGCTGCAATCACGACTCGGTTATGGTTTAGCGCCGCAAGCACATTCTCCAGTCGAGCCAGACTTGGTTCAATGTCCTCCGAACATTGAAAGTACTGGCTGACTAGGTAGACGTTTCCGAAATTGCCTTTAACGCTTACACAGGAGAGATGCGCATCGCACAGATGCGTGAGTTTGACCGCGGTTAGATCCCGGTTTATGACAGCTGTTGCCGCCATAGGCTGGTCTCCTTCCGTGTACACTCTCGCTGAGCCCAGTCCGGGCAATTTGCCCCGCCAGCTGTACGGCTCTTGTGCTAGTAACACATCGGGTCTCCTGGTATGCAGCAAAGATATGATTTCTTCGGTCACGACTCGAGAGCGCTGCATATTATGCTGCACAACTCGAATCTGCCTCTGAGATCGTCTATCTTCGCTGTGTCTAACCGTGATTGGTTCGAGCTACTACTTGCTGTAACGCGACCTGATAGGACTCGCACAGCTTGTCTCTCGACTTATGATCGTGCGGCTTGCCTCGATCCTTACAATTAGAGCAGACGGGGCCGCTCTTCTTGTTCTTGCACGAGGCAAAGGTATGCCCCGATTGGGCGCAGTGACCGCATACATCTTCTTTGTGCTTGCATCGTTTGGCCGTGTGGCCGAACTTCTGGCACTTGAAGCACCGAGTTACCGAGACGTAGTCCTGTACACGACAGCACGACCAGCCCATGTAAACTCGGCCTTCCCCACTTTTCAGCCGCCGGCGAACCTGCGGACTGACTTCAATGACCCAGTTGGCCGCCTCCCTGCCCTTGGGACCGACTTGAAAGCCGACCTTCAGGTTAGAGGCAAACTCTTTCTGGGTCATCTCTGGAAGGTTTTGCTTCCAGAGACTGGAAGCAACCTCGTCTCTCGTCCACTCTCGAGGAACGTCGTACACGTTGAGTGACGGGTTCCTCTTAGTTGGCAGAGAGACAGAGAGTCCTGCATCTTTCAGGCTGTTACTTCCCGTAAAGGCCCGAAGATCCTCACTGCGAGGAAGATCCTCGAACCGACTTCACGCGGATCTTCTTCTTACGCTTGGTCGCTTCGCTGTCCTGCTTCTTGCCCTTCGGCGGGAAGATCTTCACCACATGCTGTGGTGGCTTCACCGCGTCTTGGGAAACCTTCTTGCAATCGACCTTTACCTTGTCGGCGTAGGTCGATTGCACGCGCTTGCCAGCTTGACCGGTCGGCATTGACCGCGGGGCAGTCAGCGACACAGTCTTTGCACTCACCGCGGTTCGAGCCTTCTCTGCTCTTGCCGCTATGAGCTGCCCTTCGAGGTAGCCATTCCGAAGAATGAGCTCCATCACCAGCTCGTTGAGTGCGTTTGCCTGTTCGATTATCTCCTTGGCCGTGATCTTTGCGAGACGCGATTTCCCGCGCACGCAGATCTTTGTGACCTCGGAGACTTTTTGAAAGGCCTCTTCTCTTATGAGATTGAGGCTCCTTTCATTGGGCCCGGAAGCCGCCTCCTTCGGCTTCCTTCCCTTCTTCTTTTTCTTCCCTTTGCCTGGTGCTGGCTTGGGGTCGAGTTTGTCTTTTTCGGAGGGGACCGGTTCCTTATCCCCTCCTTTGTTATGGTCTTCTTTGGGCTCTGGGTTTTCATCCCCGTCGAGCACCGTGCCATTTTTGTCAGAGACAAGGTTAGCACCTTGCCCCTGATCTTTTGAGCTCTTCCCGGACGTTGAGGAAGAGCCTTTCTTTTTTGGCGACTTGGTCGCCTTCTTTTTGGGTTTCGGTTCCGGTTTTGGCTTCGGCTTTGGTACATCCTCTTCCTTCCCATCAGCCTCGACCTCGACCTTCACCGGCAAAAGTGCATCGCACCTTACGAGGGGCACACAAGGTGTCAAAACGATTACATCGTTATCTACCTCGGCCCTCTCGATTTTAGTTGCGGTGGCTTCACCCCCGGCAGTGCCGGACGCTGGACCCACCGTCTTGACTCGCTTTGATTTCTTTGTATTTCCCATATGATATAGTGAAATTTTCATTCCGCTGCGTGTCCCGGCCTCCTCGGACCCTCAAATGGAACCTGCATCCCGCTAGGTTAGGACATCACCCGGAATATAGTCCGCGGATATTGGTGCCGATTACTCGAACACCATCCACTTCCTCGCCCAAACGGAACACCACTCGCTAGTAGCTCATGATATTCCAAGCCGATTGACTAAGCATAGGGTTACTTTATCTCGCTTAGCCGCCCATCTAGTCGAAGCAGATGGCCAAAGGTACGTGTTGGCGACGTCTCTCCCGCAGGAGAGGGCCCCCTCAGATCCCAGGATCCTCTTTTCCGACGACAAGGGTCGCCACGGACGGCAAACACGTGGGAGACGTGGACTTTGAGTGGTTGTCTCCTCCACTCCACTGCGCTTCGTTTTGTTCGCTCGACTCCGAAGAGCCTGCCATGCAGCGGGACCACGTGGAGGCACAAGCGCAGCTAGAACAGCTCCGGCTTCTCCGAGGAAAAGAGCTCATCCCTTAGCAAATCCTCCCGGACACGTATTGCTTTAGTTGTAACGGCATTTTTTTTGCTGGGGCCGTGTCCCTCAGCGGCTGAAGGTTGGCAGTAATGAATCCTTCAGCCTTTCTCCACAATATACGCATTGCCGCTACGCTGGTTCGCTTAGATGAGCGCGAAAACCAGTCTCGACCGGGCTTTGCCGGTCGTACTCACTTTTATGTCATAGCCACCGCACCATAGCAAATCTCTGTGATGACAATACGGTCTGTTTGGACTGCCAGAGGCGCTCTTTTCGACCCATGAGAAAGCCAAAAAGCTGTCCCCGCCTCATAGATAGAGACATCTAGTGTTAACCACCCCCCGTGATAGGGAGTTCCGCGCCTCGGGGTGTTCCCCCATAGCGGAGAGGTTTGCCAGTTGCCTGGCTCGTACCTTCCAGCTCAACAGCTGCGAAGGGTATGTCCGTAGGTGTTATGGACGGGGCTCGGAAAAACCGCTTAAGGATCATCACAAGGGTAGACCGTCCCATATGGGAAGCAGCTCACTTAGCCGTTTCTCCGTCGGCACATCCCCCGGGGGGGGGGGGGGGGTGCGCCGACGTCGGAACGTTACCAGCGGGGGCCACGAGGAGGCGGAGCTGCCAGCTTACGCTCGGTCTCTTGCAGGTTGGCAGTGGTTACCATTGCCGTTTTACCCCACAACCACGGCACTGTTGCGCCGCCTGCGTGGGTTGTCGGGGTGTGATATGTTATTCCTGCAATGTGTTAAAACGGGGGTTAGAACTGTATGCGATATTGGTTATCTGGAACTTAACATTACCTTGTTCCGACTTCTCCAGTCCTGCGTCCTGCTTCTTGTAGTCTTCTTCTGTATCGTTTCATTCGCTTTGTGTTGTCCTTGTTCCCTCTTTTCCGTGTCCACGCTTCTTCCTTCTTCTTGAGGATCTTCTTGGTCGTGTCGTTGAACTCTTTCATGTATCCTTCGTTTATCCAGTTCCTCGGTTCGGGTGGCCATTGTATCCCTTGTCTCGTGACTGCTGCCTGGTATTCTGCTCGTTCCGTGTATTTGGGGCAGTCTAGGAGAATGTGCCTCGGTGTTTCTTCTCGCCCGCAGATGCAGCGGTCCTCCTCGGCTAGTCCTCTTTGCTTGAGCTTAGCCGCGAAGTCACCGTGTCCAGAGAGGAATTGCACGTTGTAGTGGTTTGGTCTGAGCCACTTATTTTCCATCCGTTGTTGTACGCTTGGAAGGATTGCGTAGGTATGTCTTCCGGTGCTGGATTCTTCCCATCTTCGTTGCCACTCTGTGTATATGAAGTTCTTCACTGCAAGAAGGGGTGCTTCTCTTTCCTGGTCACTTGGGAACTCGTATCCGGGTAGGGAGAATGGTTTTTCGTTCCGTATTTGGTATCTTAGTTGCGCTTCCTTGATTTCCAGATGTATTGGTGGGGTGCCGGCTATTATTTGGAGTGCGTCCGTGGCTGCTGTGACGTATGCCTTTGTTGTTCTGATGAGGGCGAATCTTTGGGCGGCCGCTATTGCTTTGGTGTGTGCTGATGTGATCTTATCCGCCCATGCTGCCGCTGCCTAGGTAGCAATTGGTACGAATAATCCTGTGTACAGTATTTTCAGGCACTTGTATTTTAGTCCCCAGTCTCTACGTGAGATCATTGCGAGCCTGCTGAATTTCTCAATGCATTTCTCTTTTATTTTCGCTCTGTGCGTTCTGATGTGGAGGCCTTTGTCGATATACATGCTCAGGTAACGGACCGTTTCCTTCATTTGGATTGACTTGCCGTATATTTGTATTTTTGGTGGTCTCTTTGTGTCTAGTGTTCCTTTTAATTGTATTATTTCTGATTTCTTGATCGAGAGTGTGAGTTTTTCGCTGGTGCACCATTGTTCCGTGATTGTTGCCGCTTTCTGTCCTTTTTCCTCTAGAGTCCTTCTCGAGTTCCCGGTGATGAGTATGAGCAGGTCGTCTGCGTATGCGTACACTTCGTACCTTTCCCTTGCCAGGGTGAGCAGTAGGTCGTCGAAAATCAGGTTCCACAGGGTGGGGCCAAAAATGGATCCTTGGGGGCATCCTCTCGTGGCTTCTTTCTGCACTTCGCTGTACTTGCCGGCGAGTTTCATTTTTCTGTTATTGAGGTAGTCAGATATTAGTAGGTAGATGTTCCGTGGGCACTGTCTCTCTTTTAGCCGGTGGAGGATGCTTGGCCACCAGACGTTATCGAAGGCTCCTTGTATGTCGAATAGGATGGCGATCACATACTTGTCTGTGGTGTTTTCTACGGTGGTCGTCATGCCGAGTATTGCGTCTGTTGTTGATCGTCTCTTCTTGAAGCCGAACTGTCTGTCGGATGTGTATGCTGTGTTCTGGAGTGTTGCGTGAAGTCTGTTTACGACTAGTTTCTCAAGGCATTTTCCGATTACTGATAGTAAGCAGATTGGGCGGTAAGAGTTTGCGTTGGAGTCGTCCTTGTCAGCTCCTTTCAGAAGGGCTCGGATTGAGCCGATCTTCCAGTCGCTTGGGAAGACCCCGTTCTTTAAGCAGCTGTTGAATAGTGTCCAGTAGTGTTCCCACAGTGTGCCGTATGACCTTTTGAGGACTTCGACCTCTATCAGATCTAGGCCTGGGGCTTTACCGTTCCTTAGTGAGAATATCGCTCTATTGACTTCTGTGTAGGAGAATCCTTCGGTGTCTGGTTCGTCAGGTGGTGTAAGGATGTCTATTCTTCTGTTCCGTTGGGTTTCCGCCGTGTCCTCGGTGTCGTCTGGCACTAGAGCGTTGAGTAGTGCGCTGGCTGCTTCTTCCCAGGTTTTGGGTTGTCCTTGGTTCGTAGATGGGGTGACGAGAGCTTGTTCTGGTGTGATTTTCTTCATGCATAGGCGGTATGTGATCCCCCAGGGATTGGTGTTTCCGTCTTTGGTGACGAATGCTTGCCAGCTTGCGTTTTTGGTTTTCTTTATTTCTGTGGTGTACTTCCTCCTTATCTTTAGGTAGGCTTTCTTTTTTGTTTGTTTCCTCTCTGCGTCTTGCTCTGTCTGGTAAGTCTTCCGTAATTTATATGTGTCCTTTTTCAGTTTTGTAAGCTCATTGGTCGACCAGGGTACTGATCTACTGTGCTTTTTCTTGCATTGGAGTGTGGCTACGCAGGTTTCTATTAAGCATTTGGTGATTTTTCCCGCGTATTCTTCCGTTTCCGGTCTGTTCCCGATGTCTGGTGTTGGTGGTATTGCTGTTGAGTTCGAAAATAATACTCTGTTAAATTTATCCCAGTTAGCATTGTGGGTTTTGAATCTTGGTTCGGCTTGTTTCTGCGTGTTCCTGCGGCTGGATTGCAATTTGAACGTTATTTTATTGTGGTCACTTGTTGTCCATCCCTCTCTTACTTGCCATTCCGTTACTGAGTTCGTCGCTGCTGCTGACGATATTGTGACGTCTATGTTTGATTGTCCTGTGTGTGATCTATATGTTGGGGGGTTATATGGTTCGTTGTTTACGTACAGGTTGAGTTGGCCAATAGCTTGTTCGAGCATCTCTCCGCGGCTATCGGTAACGTTGCTGTGCCAGAGCGCTGATTTTGCATTGGCGTCCATTGCTATTATTAATTTTTCCCTTGGCAGTGTTTTGGCTATTTCCTGGATCATTCGAATGTATGGTTCTATTTCGTGGCAGTATTGGAAGTAGATACTTGCGAGGTAGAAGTTACCATACGGACTTGTGACCTCAACACAGGTGCAGTGGTCATTGCATAGTCCTGACAGTTTGAGTACCGAGAGTGCTGGATTACTGACGATTATTCCTGCGTAGACTTGCTCTCCAGGCTTCCCGCCGTGGCATTGTACGACCTGGTTACCAAATCCGATAAACTTCCCTTTTATGTTATATGGTTCTTGCATCAGAAGTATGTCAATGCGTTTGTCTTCAAACATTTTGGCAGCCTCGGTTGACACCGTTTGTGACCTTCGCATGTTGAGCTGAGCTATCCTGATCTCCTGGATTTGATTCTTGTTTCTTCTACCGGCCATAGTCAGTTCGAGCGACGACCTGATTGATTGCGCTGATGTATATGGGGCATTCACTGTCCCTCACGCCGTGGTTATGGGGTATTCCTGCCCTTTTACAGTTTGGGCATACTGCTTCTTTGCCTTTGTGTGGGCAGTCCTTGAATCTGTGTCCCTGGTTAGCGCAGTGGGCACAGATTTCTACGTCCTTGGTTCTGCAGTGCTTCGAGGTGTGACCGTAGCCGTGGCAGTTGTAACAGCGCGTTGCTGCTACGTAGTCCTGGAAGGAGCAGCTGGCGTACGCAATGTAGATGCGTTGCCTCTTTTTCAGGTGTTCCCATGCTTCGTTGGAGACTTCCAGGATGACATTACAGGTGTCCTTGTCTTTGTCGCCGGTCTTGAAGGCTATCCTGGTTTGCTGCCTGAATTTGTTTTTGGCCTCGATGGGTACGTCGTTCTGCGCGGTTATGCTGTCCAACAGCTCGTCGTCCGTCATGCGTGGGGCCCGGTAGATGATAATGCGCGGGTTTTTCTTCGCTGGTGCTGTCATGGAGAAGCCTGCTTCCGTTAGTTCCTTATTCTTTAGTATGCTCTGTATGTCGGACTTCTTCGCAGTCTCGATTAGGATCCCGTTTCCTTGAATTTTTCTGATATTTTTGACCTGTAGGCCTTGCCTGGCCGGGGAGATCATTTTCATTATTGCTTCCTTTGTTGTGTCGCTGGAGTTGTATTTCGTGCTGTCGTTTGGTCTGATGGTTATGACGCTGGGGGGATCTTGTTTCAGGGTTGACAGCGCCGCTGTTTTCGAGTTTATGCCCACGATCTCGGCAAAGGTCGGTGGTCGCTGATCGATGGGCGGTCATAGATAGAGACATGTAGTGTAGACCACCCCCCGTGAGGGGAGTTCCGTACCTCGGGGATTCGCCCCATACCGGAAAAGTCAGCCGTTCATGTTTGGCTCTCTACTTCTAACTCCATCAGTTGCGAAGGAAACAGTCCGTAGGTGTTGTGGACTGGGCATTTGGAAAAACCCCTCGTTCACCAATTAAGGATCATCACAAAGGTAGACCGTCCCGTACGGGAAGTAACTCGCTTAGCCGCTACCGAATCGGCTTGCGCCGACCCAGGAGCGTTACCAGCGGGGGCCACGAGGAGGCGGAGTTACCAGCTTAGCGCTCGGTCTCTAGCAGGTTTCGTCAACGGTGTGGTAGCCGTTCTCATGACTATTTCACCCTACGATCCCGAATACCCAGTTGTTGAGGTATTACCTGCGAAGGATCGTCAGGGTTATTTTGCCTTTACTTCTCTAAGTGCCGAAGTCTATGCGACTAAGGCATATTTCCATTGCGTGTTTAAACGCAGCACAGCTCTTTTCTCGCAGCCCATGATTGGCTGGTCTTCCAGCTCTCTTGCAATTTATGCAAGTGGGTTTCTCTTCTTTCGACGGGCACTTCTCATATGTGTGCCCGTCTTTACCGCAGTGCCCGCACGTGTCGGTTTTGGCTCTGCAATGTTTTGCATCGTGCCCAAATGACTGGCATTTGAAGCACCTCGTTGCAGCGATATAGTCCGAAAGCCCGTAGGCTTGAAACCCTATGAAGACCCGGTTCCTGTCCAGCAGGATTTTCCGGGTCTTTGTTGACACCTCCGCCACCCAATTGGTGGTTTCACAGTCCTTTTTGCCTGTTTTGAAGAGGAGTTTAAACTCCTCTTCTAATTTTGCCTTCGAGTCAAGTTCCAGGTTCTGGTTCTTGATTGCTTTTTGGATATCCTCCTCGGATGTCTCCGAGAGGATTCCAAATATTATGATTTTTGGTCTCCTCTTAGGGAGGGGACCAACGTCTACTTTCTTAAGTAGTTTCTCATTGCTGAGGACTTGCTCAAGGTCCTCAGCTGTTTCCGTCTCTATCAGAATACCGGAGTTCCCGAGTTTCCTCAGGTTCCGGATTCTTATTTTCTGTTCTGTCGGATTGATACAATCCGACAGTATCTTTTTGGTCTCTTCACTGTTTTGTATTTTACTACCCTTTACAGGGTAGATGGCTGCAGCTGGCTTGGACTTAGCTACAGGAGTCCGTTTGGCCACTTGCTTTGTTGCTCTATTTGCCTTTATAATGTCCGAGTATAGGAGCGGCTTAGAGGACGGGTCCTCTTCAGCACGACTCCTCTCGGACGTAAGCGAGTCTATTTTAGCAGAAAGCTCGTTAAGCTTTTCTGTTATCTTTTCTATTACTGTTTCTTGCACTCAGCGCTGCTCGTTTTGTGCATCCAGTTTTGCTCTTAGTGTCCTATTATCCTTGGCGAGTTCAATTCTGAACTCCCTGCCTTCCGTCTCCGCTTCCTTATGTTCCCTGAGTAGGTCATTGAAGAGCTCTTCGCCTCTGTTTCTTTCACGCTCAGAAAGTCCCGTGAGGAACCTTCTGAGGCGTTCTTCTGCGTTCAATGGCATTTCATCGAACCTCTGTAACTCAATTTTAACCTCTTTGAGTTGTCTCAGTTGTGATTCGTCACACGACTCACCTGAGTTTCCTGCGTTCTTATTCTTCCTTTTTCTATTTGGGGGAAGATATCCCCACGCAAAGTCCTCGAATCCCACTTCTGGGTCTGACTCACCTGAGTCCATTTCGTCTTCCCAGGCACTAGCTGTGTCCCCTTGTGCCTGGGTCGTTTCCTTCTTCACCACCGTCTTCTTTTCTCCTTTCTTTCCCTTCTTGCCTCCCGTCTTCTTCTTTTTGTTAAGTGTTTTAGTAATTGTGTTCATATTTGTTCCCACGAGTTGGGACGAAAGACGGTCGCTCCCCGGGTTACGCCCTTTCCGGGGAGAAGGCTTTTACGCTCAGGTTTCACCTGGTATCCTGAGGTTTGCGCTAATGGCCGATGGACCCACCGACCGCCCGTGTGAATCACGGGACCTCTTTCGCCGCGTTCTCAGCTTAGAGGTTAAGGGTTTGTTCAAGGGGTTCGCCTCCCCATTGGGCCGACCGGCTAAGGTAAGCCCCCCGTTTCTCCCGTTCTGCAACATACCACCGGATGTATCCGGTGGGTCGTCGCGGCAGAGGGGAGTCTTCCGGGTGGGAGCCGCGGTTATCGCGAACGATAACACACGCATTGGCTCCCTGAGAGCCGCGGTCATCGCAAAGCGATGACTCCGCCAGAACTCTCTTTATGAGAGAGCCGCGGTTGTCGCAGAGCGACAACTCACGCAGAGCTCTCTGAGAGCCGCGGTCCCCGCCATGTGACAACTCCGCAAGAGCTCTCTTCCCAGAGCTGCGGTTGTCGCATGGCGAGAACTCTCGCAGGAACTCTCTTACCAGAGCCCCGTTAGTCACCCGAAGGTGTCCAGGTCCTACCACGTGAAGGAGGGGTTGGTGCGTCAGGGTTATACCATGATATAAGTCCCTGACGCTTATAAGACCCATAGATAGAGACATTTAGTATTGACCGCCTCCCTATTCGGGAGGACGCCGCACCTCGAGGTTTCCCTCATATCGGCAAAGTCAACCAGTTGCCTGGCTCCACTCTCTAGTTCCACAGCTGCGAGGGGACGAGTCCGTAGTTGTTGTGAACTTCGGGCTTGGAAAAACCCCTTTCTCACCGCTTAAGGATCATCGAAAGGGTAGACCGTCCTTTACAGGAAGTAACTCACTTAGCCGCTTCTCCGACGGCTCGACTCCGACGAGACGCGCCGCCGTCGAAGCGTTTCCAGCGGGGGCCACGGGGAGGCGGAGTTACCAGCTTGACGCTCGGTCTCTTACAGGTTGGCACGGTCAAGCCGCTGGCCGTTACACCCTGCGATCACGATACCCGGGGTGTTAAGGGTATCGCCTGCGCTGATCGTCAGGGTGGCATAGATAGAGACATTTAATGTAAATCCGGCCACCTCGAGGGTGACGTCGGATATGCGACCTCGCCGTAAAGGCATACGCAACAGTAAAGTTTATCTACTTCTTTCGCTCCTCCACTGCCGAGAAGAAGGGGCGATGGAAAAATCCAGCTGTGCCACCGAGACGTATGCGGTGGACGAGTTTTTTGGCCGCAGGCGGCTGGGCGAGGATAGCTCCGCACCCAATCGCCTACGCTCACGGGGAACCACGGGAAGGCGAACTCGCTGCGTGCCGCTCGCACGCACACTCTGACCCTTGGAGTATGCAGCTGAAATTGTAATGTATTTATTAGTTGGGGGGACCTATTGGGGTCCGACACGACAGTTACCAGCGAAGTGTTGTTGGGCTGTCGTGCCATGCCCGAGCGCTACGACACAGTTCGGGTGGACACTCCAAGAAGACTATCTTAGTCTAAGGCGCTCGCATGCCTTTCTGTCTGCTTTTTAGCCTAGCCTATATATCCCTTTAGCCAAAGGGCTTCGCGACAGTAGTCGGCGAGTACGGAGAATGCTTCTGGAGACGACACGAAGCGGCGTGCCACCTCCGGCCATCTCCACTCGCCGGCAGGAATAGTGTCCCGCAGAGCCTCTCTCTGCGGGTCGAATAGTGAGCACTCGAGAAGGAAATGGCTCACTGTGTCCTCCTCGTCTCCGCAGACGCAGTCGCTGCTGTCGGCGACTCTGTACGCGAAAAGACGCTCTCTAAAGTCGCCGTGACCAGTAAGCACCTGCGTCACGTGGTGATTCGGTCTCATCCACCTTGCAGCCATTCGCTCTTCGATGCTGCTACAGAAGGCGTATGTTGTGCGGCCCAGGCGGGAAGACGTCCACCTGGCTTGCCACACATTGATTGCCTCGCTATCTAGCTGTGTTTTCGCGTCGTCGTCTCCCGCGCGAGCGACTATGTTCCCGAACCTGGCGTCCTCTCCTCTTCGCACGTCGAAGAGGGCCCTACGCTGTCTCAGAAGGATGTCGATAGGGACTGCACCAGCTACTACACACACGCTATCCCACGATGCCCATCTATAGGTACCGGTCACTGCAACGAGTGCTCTGCGCTGTGTGTACCTGAGTCTCCTCAGGTCCTGCTCCGTACACCGGTCAGCCCATCCAGCGGCGGCGTAAGTCACCACCGGCAGGAAGACACCACGGTAGATCGCGAAGAGGGTGCCGAATCTCAATCCCCATCGCTTTCCCGCGAGTCTCCCGAACTTCTTGAAAAGCGACCCGACCTTGTCGCGTAAGTATTTGCAATGGGTTCGGACACCCATGTTCCTGTCGAAGTGAACGCCTAGGTACCGCACGACGGACTTGAATTTAATTCCCTGTTCGTTTTCTCCTATTCGGATGGTCGGTGGCCTACTCGCCAAGTTCGCCTTATGAGGTCGAATGGCTTTTCGCTTCCTGTCTGGGCGCGTGCCTCCTCTCCTTCCTACTCTTTGCAGCCCGACGTAGCTGCTCTTAAGCACTATGGCTTCTGTTTTGCGAGCCGAAAGTTCGAGCTTCGCCGCCCTACACCAGCCTAGGATCTGGTCAACGATGCGCTGACCTTCGATCTCTAGGTCTCTCCTACTGTCGCCGGTTACGAGTACGACTAAGTCGTCTGCGTACGCGATAAACTTATTCTCAACTGAGGTTTCGAGCAACCTCAGGAGAACGTCGAACATGAGGTTCCAGCACGCTGGTCCGAGGACAGAGCCCAGCGGGCATCCTCTAGTGGCGCGCTTGAAGATCCTCTCTGTTCCTATCGTGAGGCTTACTCTGCGGTCGTCGAAGTAACTTGCTATTACTTCGAAAACGTTCCGCGGGCAGCCTCGTTCTTTAAGACTATCTAGAACTAGGGGCCACCAGACGTTGTCAAAGGCGCCAGAGATATCGAAGAGCAGCGCTACTGCGTAGCGATGCTCTGTTGCCTCTACCATGCGACGCAGCTCCACGATTGCGAGCTCCGTCGACTTCTCCTTCATGAACCCGTATTGTCTGTCTGAAATCCGCCCTGGCGCCATTGCGGTCTGGTCTAGTCTCCTTTTTAGGAGTTTTTCGAAAAGTTTTCCTACGACTGAGAGGAGGCAGATGGGTCGGTATGACTTCGGGTCCTTCTCGTCTTTTCCTTCTCCCTTCAGCAGGACTCTAAGCGAGCCCTCCTTCCAAGCTGAAGGGAAGACGCCCCACTGAAGGCACCTGTTGAAGAGCCGTACCAGCTGATCGGTAATTGTACTAACTGCGGCTTGGGGGCACAGACTTCAATTAGGTCCGGCCCTGGCGCTTTCTTATTCTGGAAAGTGGCTGCTGCTTTCCTAACTTTCTCCTCGATGAATGGGGAGGAGAGTGCTGTGTTAGGTGTCAGTCTTGCACTGTTTCTAATCTCACGCTGCTCGGGCGTGTCTTCGTCTTCCCGATCTTCGGGGACGTGTGCTTCCAGCAGTAGGCTGGCAGTCTCTGCTGCACTTGTTGTGCACTTATTGCCTTGCCGGAGTGTGCTAAGCACGCTCTCAACTCGGAGTTTCTTCGCCTGGAGCTTGTAGACGATGCCCCAGGGCTCCGAGTTCCCGTGCGACGTTACGAACTTTTGCCAGCTCTCGATCTTTGCCTTTTTCACCTCCTTGCTGTACTTACGCAAAGAGGAGCGGTAAGCCAGCATTTAGTGGAGCCGAGCTGGCTCGTATCTTTCCCGCTGGAAGGCACGTCTCCGCCGGTATACGGCCTTCTTGAGCTTTGTTAGCTCTCTTGTCCACCACGGGTTGGACCTTCTAAACTTTCGCTTGCGAGGCATCGACGCGGTGCAGACATCAATGATGGTGCCTGTGAGCGTCTCTGCCATTCTCTCTACGTCTTCAGCGGACTCCAGTCTCAGATTGTCCAGCCTCGATCGAGAGAGATCGGCCAGGCTTTCGGCGAACCGTTCCCAATCGGCCCGACGAACATCGAATCGGTTGTTCGCGGCACTCCGTTCCGCCGCTAAGGCTTTTGGCAGTCTCAGCCTGATGTCCACAGCATTGTGGTCACTAGTTGTCCAGTCGCACCTGACATTCCATCCCCGGATGAATCGGGACATGGAAGGCGACGCCAGAGTAACGTCGATGAATGACGAACCTCGTGGCGTCCAGAAAGTTGGTGGTTGGGCAACGTCGTTCACCACTTCCATGCCAAACGCTGCGACGAGGGATTCGAGTTGGGCTCCTCTATCGTCGGTTCTCTGCGGGCCCCAGAGTGACGACCGCGCGTTGGCATCTAACGATACTAATAGTCTCTGCCCTCTCAGGGAGCGGAACACCATTTCGAGGTGCCTGAGGGGTTTCTCAATCTCTTCGCAGTGTTGAAAGTAACACGATGCTACATATAATGAGAAACCGGGAGCCAGTATTTCCGCACATGCACAGTGGGAGTTACTAAGCTGTGAGACGAAGACTATATCGAGGTGTGGATTACATACGGCTACTGCAGCCCGCGGCTTTTCCGTGGGTACTGCCGCTATCCTCACCCCGGTTCCTAAGCCACAGACGGTGCTGCTCGTCTCTTGCTTCTTTACGTATGCTTCCTGCAATAGCAGGACGTCAAGTCGCTTTTCGACAATGAGCTGGCGCACCTCGCCGGTTACCGCAGCTGAACGACGCATATTCAGCTGCATTACTCTAAGCTCCGTGGTCGCTGTCGTGGGCGCGGGCTCCGAGAGCCTTTCTCCTTGCGGTATCTCTATGTGGGTAGGGACTTCGTTCGCGTTCGGAGACGGTACGCTTGCGGGCATTGAGGCCCTGGACGACGCGTGCGCGGACGTATTTTCGCACGCGGTCTCTATTCTGTTCGCGGAGCTATTCGCGGAACTATCGTTTGCCTGTTTCCTTTCTATTTCTCCTTTACTTTCCTTTGCCTGTTTCCTTTCTATAATTTCGTCGCACCTCGCTAGGCGGACTTGAACAGCACGAAGGCTGGAACCTTGTTGGGTCCGCACCACTGTCGGCGCGGATGGAGGGGGAACCCGCCCGGGAGCGGGTTCGCGGTGTCGAAGACTTGCGAGTGCAGCGGTCATCGAGCGCGTCACCGGGCGGTTCCGCGTCTCGACTGGTGGTGCGACAGTCTGCGTCCCACGTTGTCTTCGTATCTCTGGCTGGCGACGTAATACCAACCGAGATCTTCTCACCGCTTCCATGTTAGTCTCCCCCAGTCCAGCCCCCTCCCGGAGATCCGAATGGGGGGCTAGTTTACCTCCGGAATCTTTTGAACTTGAGGAGACCATCATGTTTGAAAAATTTTTTTGTGCGGCTGGATAAACCCCCAGTTCCCAGGGTTGGCTGGAAAAGAAAGGAAAGGAATTAGTACAGGGAGGGTCCCCCGGTTCCGTCACCTCATCCACCATTCGAGAAATGGAGTTTTGGGTTTCAGAGTTGCCGGTCCCGGTGGGTTTTGCCTCGACGCTTGTCTCCTTCTTTCGTTCCGTTGGAGCGCCAGAGGGTGGCGGATGCGGTGCGTCGGCTTGGGGGTTTGGTCGGGATGGGGATATGGGTAGTGGGTAGGTCTCCCCCTGTCTGGTGCAGGTCATGACCTCGGTTTTAGGCACGAGCGCTTCCCGCCGCTTGACTTTCGATGAGGCTCTCTTCCCGCGGTCTCGCGGTCTCTGTGCTGCTCCGTAGGCCACGGCTATGCACGCTTGGTGCATAGCTCCCGATAGAGCTCTATGTTTCGGTAGCAGCTTGGTTCCGCGTTCCGCTTTGGATTCGATGGGATTCGGGCCTCGGCCGTCGGCGATCCGCTCGGTGTAGCCGTGGTTTCTTGCTCGACTCTCGATGGAGCACGGAGCCGCGGTCACTTTGTGACTCCGCAGGAGTTCCGTGCTTCGGTCGGCGTTGCTCCACTGACTCTCGATGGGGCTCGGGACCGCGGTCACAAAGTGACTCCGCAGGAGTTCCGAGTCTCGGTCAGCGGTGGCCTGCTTTCGACGGGGTTTCTGGCGTGCTGGGTGGGATTCCCTGGCAGCCAGCGGGCAGTTTAGGTTTCCCGACCTTCGTTGGGCGGCTCCGCGGGGGCTCCGAACCTCGGTCAGCAGCGTTTTGCTTTTGACTCGCGATGGGGTTCGGGGCCGCGGCCGCTCTGCGGCTGGGTACTTCGGCTGCCCGTGGACCACGGTGCCGGTGTTCACGTCTTGTTGGGCGCTGTGGCATTGACGGCTCTCTCGCGAGGGCCTACCCTTCACCCCTTGCGTGTTGGTGTTGGCCTCGGTGCCGTCGTCGTCGGCGCGCCCACGCATGACGCCATTTGGTCCGTGGGAGACGTGGACTTAGAGTGGTTGTCTCCTCCACTCCACTACGCTTCGTTTGGTTCGCTCGACTCCGAAGAGCCTGCTTTCCAGCGGTACCACGTGGAGGCACAAGCGCAGCTAGGACACGTTGTGTCCCTTACAGCTCCGGCTTCCCAGGGGATTAGAGCCCTTCCCTTGGCATGTCCAATCAGACCCGTGTGTCTTCCGTATCTTGGCTTGTTTCTATCGTGTTTTTGCTTGATTTATTTGTTCGTAGCGGCGCAGTTCTTTGGATTTTTTGCAGCATTTTCGGCCGTTTTTTGGCACTTTTAATGCGTTTTGCGTTCGAGTTTTGCACTATTTTGGTGGCGCGTTGTTTTGTGCTCGCCGGCGTTCTTTTGCCTTTCCTTCCCTGAGCGGCGTCGTCCCAAATTTTCCTGATTTTTCCCTAATTTTTGTCTAAAATTTCCTAAAAGTGCCCTAAAAATCTCCTTAAAGTGAAAAGCGCGGGCATGAAACACGCACAAAGTGCATGCCATGCCCGCGCCAACTAGCACCGTAGTGCTTCTAAACCCTGAGCTATAGCCTAAAAATCTCCTTAAAGTGAAAAGCGCGGGCATGAAACACGCACAAAGTGCATGCCATGCCCGCGCCAACGTGCCGACTACCAACGGCGTATCCCCTCTGGAAATTTGCTTAATGCAAAAAGCGCGGGCACGAAGCACACACCAGGTGCATGCTCATGCCCGCGCCAACACGCCGTCCACCATCGGCGTATTATTTCCAGAGGGCCTAGCCACATCATCCGCTTCAATTAACCGTTCTTCGAGTGTCACTGTCGTATCCCAACCACTATAATCCAAACACACGGCCATCGGTGCCTCTATTTTGCAGGGCTTTACTATAGTGACATTGACGCCCACTGACTTATTCTCACCTTCATTTATCTCTCTAACCTCAGGAGACGAATTTAAATCCCACATAGCCCTTATGACTCGCCCGACATACATGGGTGGAGTTCCATTGATAGTGCCCTTATAAAACTTATTTTTTGAGGATTGGCGCAAAATGTCACCGAGAAGCACGTAATGCGCCAACCTAGCCAAGGAGTCAGCAAATTGGATGAACCTATGTCCCTGCTCGACGTAATCGTCTAACTCCGACTCACCGACGCTTATTTTCCCGTCATTAACGCACTTCTTTTGCTTGGGTTCGTTTTTGGGCCTGCAAGTGAAATAACTAGCGGTGCTTTTGCCTTCTCTCCATGCCGACAGTAACCCTAAACACTCTTCGTACCAATTTTCCCTTTGCTTGATAAATTCACTCAATGTATGGCCCTCGTCGAGAGCGCCCGTGCTCCCCTGATTATTTATCATGCCGAGAACCTCATCCTTAGTCAGTATCCTGCACTTACCTTTCATTTTGTGACCATATTCACTCGTCAACAAATGCATGGCTCGATAAATTTTCCTCAAAGACCCTTTATCCATATGACCAGGATTTACATCCAGTCTCTTCGATATTGAAGCTTCTTTCCATTTATCTGTATTTTGTGTATGGCAAAAGGTGCTATTTCGCTCATCCATGCCCCAAACATCCTGAACAAAGTTGGCTATTAGTCCGTTTTTTGTGTTCTTAGGGTTTTGTGATTTACGCCTCTTTTGAATAGTACCAATGCTATAAATATTGTCAAAGGGCTTTCTTGCGTCTTCAGCCCATCTTAGTTTTTTAGCACGAATCTTCTTTAAAACTAAATCTATTCGTCTATCCCAGTTGGGTTCCCACTCTTCCAGCAGTTTCCCTTCAGGGGACTCTATGTCTACTTTGATACCACCTGGCTTATTATCAGGCCTAGTCCTAACTTCAAACACCCTTGACCTAGTGCCGGGGGAGAACCAATCACCTCTCCGAGTGACTCTCCAACCTCTGCCTTTAATGCGAATAATCTGTTGCATCAGCAAATAGTGATACAGTTGTTCATCGCATACGGCACCGATCAACTCACTAGTTCTTCGCACATCAAATGCTTTATCCTGCTTCCCTTCAGCTAATAAATACCACTCAGGACTAGACAATGCAGTGGTTCCAAGCTTAATAGCTTTGACTTTAGCAAAATTGCCCGATATAACTTGTATTAGCTGTTCCACTCCGTGCCATAAACCATTTATCTTAACACAAATTTTTCCACCTTTCTTGACGTCGCCGATCAAATTGGACACAGCATCCAAGAAACTAATGTTGTCCTGGCCTTTCTTGTACCAAAAATTTCTATTAGTTATTCCATCCGAGCTGTACTCCCCAGCATCCAAGATTAATAAATCTATTCCACCTAACTTGTCGCAAACTCCCTTCAACCTAGCACTACACCTGGGATCTTTAATGTTTCCCTTGTCGCTGTGCTCTACGGTCGTTGCCAATATTACGTCCACATTGCTTCTCTGAGTCTGCCTAACCTCGCCAACAGGTATTCTATGTCCTTTCTCGTACAATGACGACATGACATATGCTTTAGGAGCCTTAGAAGACATCGCACAACTGTAATACTCTGCGAACCCGCCATAACCACAACAAGGATCTAACACAACTCGGACGTCTTCAAAGAAATTCGGGTCTGCTTCGTGCAACTGCTGCATCTTGAATCCTCCACGGCTGACGTAAGCCGATCCTAACTTTTCCAAGCTCTCCCAGGCGGAATAATTCAACCTGCTGGCCAACTTGTTAGCCATAACTCCAGCCTTTAACACCTCACTAATGCCAGAATGACTCCTATTGACTTCCTGGCCCGACCACCTTAACCAGTCCCATCTAGGGGCTATAGTCGTGCATGGCTTATCGTATCCAAGCAAAAACCGGAACAATCCCACTGATGCGTGCTCTTCCAACGCTTGCTTCTCCGTTGTAGGGAGGCTTTTTAGTACAGCTTCGTCTAATTTTTCTCTTTCCTTAGATATGGTGTCAGCTGTTATGCTATCACTCCACTCACTGAGCAACCTGCTAGTACGACGCTGTTGGTCAGCCTCTGGCGCGAAGAACGTGTCATAAATATTCTTTGCCGCCATAACAGCATCACTCAGAATGCTCTCAGAGTGCATCACTACCTCCGGGCTACTAGATCCCCAAGGGTACAACCCTGCAAACCATGAAGTCTTAACAGTGCCCACCGAAGCAGACAAGCCCAAGGACCTTCTCCATGGGTTGACATCATACCAAGCAGAGAGAACAGCATTCAGCTTCACGGTTATGTCGCCACTCGTATTGCCCCTACGCAAAAAGTCCGGATCACTACAACCCACAGCCTCTATAGTCCACGAACCAGCGTGTGCAGAACAAGTAGAAAAAGCGGCAGGACAGCTACTACCACTATCAGCCAAAACCAGCACACTACATGCACAATATCCACCAACAGTGCTCAGGTACACATTGCCATTGAGTTCATAGTAAAAATTTAAGCCAGCCCACCATGCACAATGAACCCACTGGTCACTGGCATCTAAGCCTCTATCTAAATTCACTTCACCAAAAAAGCCGACATCCGTCCTACGAAATTCCGGGTCACTATCACAACTAGGTCTAGTAAGTCTTATACTTCCTCCCTTGAACTTTTTGAGCTCAAGCTTACTACTATCCATTGTCGGGGTTCCTCCCACTTTGCGCCACTTGTGATCGCAACAGTCCAAAACTCTTGCTGGCAAGTGTCGATTGATGTCTAACGCTTCAACATTACTTCCTATCAACGTGCCACTCTCGTAATGAGACCAAAGCAACCACTGATACAAGGCCCATTCCCTAGTGCTAAGGCCAGCCGGGCAATCGCACCAATCAGCTGGAATAAGTCCGAGGTTGAAATCGTTTTCCTTGATTTTGCTTATTAGCCCGAAAAGATTCGCGGCCCTGTCAACTACGCCTATAATGGCGGCCGTGAACATTCTATGCCAAGCCGGCTTGACACCATGTTCATCCCAATTGCACACATGGTTAGTCTCAACGACAAGATCATCCGGCGTCATCTCCGCCCATGGTCCGGAAACAGCTTTGATTGCTGGATGCAGACACGCCAATTTGACAAAGAGAGTGTCCAACAACCCACCAGGTACTCTATATGCAAGAACGTAATTGACGCTACCGGTCCTAAGAGGAACGCTTATTAATAAGAAACTAAAACTAAATAAGCCCTTTGAGATATGTACAAAGTGAACGGCGGCTCTACCATTATAAGAAAGCTCTATTGATACTTTACAATCGCCCCTAACTAACGAAACGCTAGTGCCATCGATATCTATACTAGAAGCAAAACATTGCACTATCGCCTTGAGATCCTCAGCTGTAACACAAAAGAACTCGAAAGGGACGTCCGACTCATATTTTCTACAAACAGACAATCCTTGCTTGTTGTCTCTGACAAACCGAAGATAACTCAAAGGTAGTATGTTCCCATAGTGGTCAAACTTGCATATTGATCTTGCGTAATGCAACCTCTCTATTATGCTTAACCCCCCTTCCTTGACTCTCTTCAAGTACCATGAGTTAACCTCAATGGGTTCGGGACGTGCCAACGAAAAGCGTTCCTCCATGGTAAGGCTGTCAGTCTTTGACCTGCACCAAGCAGGTAGGCCGCTCGTTATTTTAGACAAAATGCCATCTCCAACCGCATTCCCTATATAATTAGCCGCTGAGCAAATTGAATCTCTAGCCATCTTCCAAACGAACCCCAAAAAACCTTTGAAATTGTTCCACACGTCAGTTATTGCATGTATGACCGTGGGGTTCTTCGCCCAATACACACAACCAAACACGCCAGCTATGAAACTTGGGACGCCAAGAGCCAATGTAAATATATCAAGACCATGACGCTCTCTCCCATCATTTCTACTCAGCGAAACTAACCCCTCTGATATAACAGCCAAGGCTATCGGGACACCAGCATAAGCCTCAAATGCATCTATAAAACATCCTCTAGCGACCTCTCCTCTCCTAACGCAATTGCCTATCCATGCTAAGGCTATCGAGGCCAAAGAGCTCGGGCTCGCCAATACAGCGCCGACGCATAGAGAATTCATCGCGAATGCGTCGAAGGATCCGAAATAGTCTTCGACATACGCATTAGTGCCGTCTGGCTGACGGACACTCTTCGAGAAAACCCCCGCCTGAAATTTTGCTGTTCTTAATCCTGTCCTAATAGCCAACAACGCAGCTGCTATCACCGTGCATAAGATTCCCGTTGTGATGTCCAATGTCATCGTTTGCATCATCGTTGTCATCGCACCACCCAAAGAACTCCAGGGCAAATTTCCATCCTGTACCCTCGTGAACAACATATACACCTGTTTCAACAACACGACGGCGTCTCCACTTGCCCCGAAAAGCGTGCTCCTACCGGCTCCTACTCCGAGGGTAGCGGCTGTTATAGAAGACGTCACAGTACCAGGAAGTATCAACTGAGATGCAACCAGTAGTTGGTTTTTAATCAACAAGGCAGCGCCGACTCCCCCAGCCATGCCAAACACAAGGTCCCAAGCCCTATCACCACTCTTAACAGGAGAACCAAAAGAATCATAGTCGACCAGGCTGCCACTAGTGAGCCCCCTAAACACAAACCCAATTACTTGTGCTACGCAAGCCGTTATCGCCAGTGGAGTTGTGGTAAAAAATGCCAACATGCCATTCACTATCGCCAACAACGCCACTGCGATTGAGCGCCCCAGTACCTTCTCCAAGCTAATAAATGTGGAACCAATCCAAGCAGCTCCCATTACCGCTGAAAGTGAAGGAAAGGCGCCAACGTGATACGAAGCTGGTATGAGGGCCCATTTGCTCATCAAAAATGCTTTTGCCGTGGCGTATATTGCTGACAAAGCAGGTACTCCAATAGAATGTTGGGTCATTTCCAGAGGGCCTAGTCTAGCTAAGATCCCGAAAATCCCTTAACGTGAAATGCGCGGACATATACACGCACAAAGTGCATGCACATGCCCACGCATACTATGGGACGACTGGCCGCAACGCCAGCGATGCAGTGCTTTACAACCTTAAATTCCTTTAAAGCAAAACGGCGCGAGCATGAAGCACACATCAGTATGCCATGCCCGCGCCAACACGCCACCATGCCGCCTTCGACGACATAGTGCTTTATTTCTTTAAAGCGAAATGCGCGGACACAGGCTTATGCCTATGTCCGCGCCTCACGCCGCCCGTTATTAGCGGCGTATTGCTTTCGCTTTTTGGTTAAAGTAACAAGCGCGGGCATGAAACACACACAAGGTATGCCATGCCCGCGCATCCACGTCGCCTTGCCTGTATCAGGCGACGTGGTCTGTTTGCTGCTACGTTCGACCGGTCTTTGCCGGTCGTACTCACGTTCTTGGTCATCGCCACCGAGGTGACTCCGTGAGTTCGAAACATTCGTCCGGTCTTTGCCGGACGTTCTCACATTCTTTGTCATCACCACTGAAGTGGCTCTGTGAGTTTGCCATTTTCGATCGGTCTTTGCCGATCGTGCTCAATTTTGTGTCATTGCCACATATGTGACTCTATGAGCTGATACGCTCGTCCGGTCTTTGCCGGTCGTACTCACATTTTTGGTCATCACCACTGAAGTGGCTCTGTGAGTTGGCTGCTTTCGATAGTTCTTTGCCTATCGTACTCACGTTTTGGGTCATCGTCACCGAAGTGACTCCGTGAGGTGAGTCGTTCGACCGGTCTTTGCCGGTCGCCCACTTTTTGGTCATCATCACCTAGGTGACTCTGTGGGTTCGATAGGGGTCGATTGGGTTGCCCGGGGCGCTCCTCTCGACCCACGGGGAAGACAAAAAGCTGTCCCCGCCGCATAGATAGAGACAGATAGTGTTGTAGAATATGAGTCGGGTTGCCCCGGCTGCGCCGTACCTCGAACATTCAGTTCATACCGGCTACTACTACATTTTCGTCATGATAGATGTTATGGCTCTACTCTCTCGTCGCCTGCCTTATTGGAGGGACATGCAACGTCGATTCCACTGCCACCTCGAGTCCAACCCTTTCCAGGAACTCCCGCTATAAGCGGGAGGGGCTTGAATCCTGGCCCGAGGAGTTAAGATCCCGAAGGATCTTAACCGCTGGTGGTGTCCAATCGTTCACGCGTTCGACTCCACTTTAGTTTCAGTACGTCTCGCGCGAAGTTCCGGAAGCTCTTGAATAGAGCTTCGCTTACCAGGAGTGCTGGCTGCACCGGCCACAAGTGACCTTTAGCAGCAGCTTCCTGGCGTAGGAGTTCTCGCGCTTGATCGTACTGTGGACAAGCGTACAAGATGTGGCTAGGTGTTTCCACTTCGCCGCACTCGCAATGCTCGTCCTCCACCAAAGTGAATTCCTTGAGCTTCGCACGGAAATCTCCGTGTCCGCTTAGGAATTGTGTGACGTAGTGATCGGTGATCACCCATCGCGCGCGGAGACGGTCTGATACATCGTTGAAGTATTGGAAGGTAGTTCTTCCCTTCGTCGATGACGACCATCTCCGTTGCCACACCGCCAGAGCTGCTCGCCTTACCTCAGCTAGTGCATCGGTGGGCGTTACAGCTCCGGAAGCCAGATCGGCTTGACTAATACGACACGTCTCAAATTCGATATCAAGTTCTTTTCGTATCTTGTAGGCGCATATTCGCTCCGCTATCACCAAGTCTATCGGTACCGCACCGGCGATCACGGGGTCCGCATCCGTCGATACCGTTCTGTAGGCCTTGATGCAGCCAAGCAGAGCTCTCCTCTGCGCTTTGATGAGAGCTTTTCTCGATACAAAGGTGAGAAGGTCTGCCCAGCCCGCAGCAGCGTACGCCACGATTGGGACGAATAGGCCACGGTACATAGTACGCATGGCCCGGTGTCCCAATCCCCAGTTCGAACGAGCAATCTTTGAAAACGCATTACACGTCTCCATAGACTTAGCACTCACGTACGCAACATGGGAGGTAATTCCCAGTTGCTTGTCGAAGTGTACGCCGAGGTACCGAATGGTATCCTTTACGGCGATACTTCTTCCATCAATCCTCACCACAGGCGGCCTTTCTCTATGCAGAGAGCCTTTTAGCAAGATCATCTCGGTCTTAGGAGCAGATAGCGATAACTTTTGTGATTTGCACCACGCAGAAATCGCATCTGCTACCTTTTGGCCTTTGAGCCGGAGTTCCTTCCTCGTGTTGCCACTGACAAGTACGAGGAGATCATCCGCATAGGCTATGGGCTCGCAAGCGAGCCCGGTGTTCGATAAGAGCTGTAGAACTCCGTCAAAGACTAAGTTCCAACAGCTTGGACCGAGAATTGATCCCTGTGGGCAGCCTTTGGTTACGACTTTCCTCACTTCTCCGTGATTACACACTATGGTTACCACACGGTTGGAGAAATAGTCCACCATTAGCCGAAAGAGATTGCGTGGACAACCTCGCCTCCTCAGCTCGCTGAGGATGCTCGGCCACCAGACATTGTCAAATGCATCTGAGATGTCGAAGGCGAGCGCCAGGACATACTTATCTTCGCAGCTGGATACCAGACCCCTCAGCTTTACCACGGCATCTTCCGTGGATCGCCCAGGTCTGAATCCGTATTGCCGGTCAGATGCGTATTCCGGGCTTAGGAACACTTTAGCTAATCGCATAGCGATTAAAGATTCTCAAAATTCTCAAGAACTTTGCCTACTACGGATAGTAGGCAAATCGGACGATAGGACTTCACCTCCGTCTCCGGCTTGTCAGGCGCTTTCTGAATAGTTCTGATTGAGCCGACTTTCCACCTGGAGGGGAAGGTCCCGTGCTCGAGGCAACCATTATAGAGCCGAAGCAGCTCGGTGCGGAGCATTCCGACCGAGCATTTTATAAGCTCCGGCTCTATCCGGTCTAAGCCTGGGCATTTTCGTCTCTTCAGACGTTTCACCGCCTCTTCAAGCTCCTTGCTCGTGAAAACTGGATCGTCTTCACTCGCCGGCTCTGGAGTGTCTTTAGTTGTTCTGGAGTGTCGCTCTCGGACGAATCGTCCGGGATTAACGCATCCAGTAGCGCGGACGCGGTGGACTCGAAGTCCACCGTGTGTCCTTGGTCTGTGCGAATGTTGGACATCACTGTTCCAACATTCAGCTTGTCTCGTGTGATCTTGTAAACAAGACCCCACGGTTCTTTGTTCCCCTGCTCGGTTACAAAGTTTTTCCAACTTTGTATCCTCGCAGCTCGCACGGCAGCCGTGTAGGCTTTTCTCTGCAGGAGATACTCAGCCTTCCGTTCTGCCTTCTCGACCTCCGAACATCTCGGGTTTTGGAAGGCGCGTCTACATTTGTAGACCCGCTTCTTCCGTCTCGTCAAATCTGGTGTCCACCATGGGACAGATTTAGAGTGCCACCGCTTGGATCGCATGGAGGATTCGCACGCTTGGATAATCGATTGCTCGACTCCCAATGCGAGGCGTTCGACCTCCTATCGGCCGTTAGGCCGGAGGGTTAAGTTCCTCCTGCTTTCCAGCAGCGTTCGTTCGAATCTGGGCCAGTTCGCGGTGTTCAGGTTGAACCGCCCCAATTGGCCCCGGTTCTCCCTTTCTACTGCGAACTGCAACGAAAACTCGATGACTCGGTGGTCACTGGATGTTAGGTCATGGACCTTCCAGTTTCGCACTTTGTCGGACATGTCGCTAGTCACTAATGTGACATCGATATAGGACTCTCCCAGTGAGCTGGAGTACGTGGGCATACTACCAGCTTCGTTCAAAATAACTAAGTCGTGTCGGGCCATGAACTCTTCGAGCTTTCGGCCTCTCGCGTCTGTCTTCGAATTCCCCCAAAGGGTAGATTTTCCGTTGACGTCGGCTGCAATCACGACTCGGTTATGGTTTAGCGCCGCAAGCACATTCTCCAGTCGAGCCAGACTTGGTTCAATGTCCTCCGAACATTGAAAGTACTGGCTGACTAGGTAGACGTTTCCGAAATTGCCTTTAACGCTTACACAGGAGAGATGCGTGTCGCACAGATGCGCGAGTTTGACCACGGTTAGATCCCGGTTTATGACAGCTGTTGCCGCCATAGGTTGGTCTCCTTCCGTGTACACTCTCGCTGAGCCCAGTCCGGGCAATTTGCCCCGCCAGCTGTACGGCTCTTGTGCTAGTAACACATCGGGTCTCCTGGTATGCAGCAAAGAAATGATTTCTTCGGTCACGACCCGAGAGCGCTGCATATTATGCTGCACAACTCGAATCTGCCTCTGAGATCGTCTATCTTCGCTGTGTCTAACCATAATTGGTTCGAGCTACTATTTGCTGTAACGCGACCTGATAGGACTCGCACAGCTTGTCTCTCGACTTATGATCGTGCGGCTTGCCTCGATCCTTACAATTAGAGCAGACGGGTCCGCTCTTCTTGTTTTTGCACGAGGCAAAGGTATGCCCCGATTGGGCGCAGTGACCGCATACGTCTTCTTTGTGCTTGCATCGTTTGGCCGTGTGGCCGAACTTCTGGCACTTGAAGCACCGAGTCACCGAGACGTAGTCCTGTACACGACAGCACGACCAGCCCATGTATACTCGGCCTTCCCCACTTTTCAGCCGCCGGCGAACCTGCGGACTGACTTCGATGACCCAGTTGGCCGCCTCCCTGCCCTTGGGACCGACTTGAAAGCCGACCTTCAGGTTAGAGGCAAACTCTTTCTGGGTCATCTCTGGAAGGTTTTGCTTCCAGAGACTGGAAGCAACCTCGTCTCTCGTCAACTCTCGAGGAACGTCGTACACTATGAGTGACGGGTTCCTCTTGGTTGGCAGAGAGACAGAGAGTCCTGCATCTTTCAGGCTGTTACTTCCCGTAAAGGCCCGAAGATCCTCACTGCGTTCAGTCTCGACGACTATGCCACCGGAGTGGATGCGTCGAACCGACTTCACGCGGATCTTCTCCTTGTTGGGTTTCACCAAGGAGAGGACAGTACGCTTGGTCGCTTCGCTGTCCTGCTTCTTGCCCTTCGGCGGGAAGATCTTCACCACGTGCTGTGGTGGCTTCACCGCGTCTTGGGAAACCTTCTTGCAATCGACCTTTACCTTGTCGGCGTAGGTCGATTGCACGCGCATACCAGCTTGACCGGTCGGCATTGACCGCGGGGCAGTCAGCGACACAGTCTTTGCACTCACCGCGGTTCGAGCCTTCTCTGCTCTTGCCGCTACGAGCTGCCCTTCGAGGTAGCCATTCCGAAGAATGAGCTCCATCACCAGCTCGTTGAGTGCGTTCGCTTGTTCGATGATCTCTTTGGCCGTGATCTTTGCGAGACGCGATTTCCCGCGCACGCAGATCTTCGTGACCTCGGAGACCTTTTGAAAGGCCTCTTCTCTTATGAGATCGAGGCTCCTTTCATTGGGCCCGGAAGCCGCCTCCTTCGGCTTCCTTCCCTTCTTCTTTTTCTTCCCTTTGCCTGGTGCTGGCTTGGGGTCGATTTTGTCTTTTTCGGAGGGGACCGGTTTCTTATCCCCTCCTTTTCCATGGTCATCTTTGGGCTCTGGGTTTTCATCCCCGTCGAGCACCGTGCCATTTTTGTCAGAGACAAGGTTAGCACCTTGCCCCTGATCTTTTGTGCTCTTCCCGGACGTTGAGGAAGAGCCTTTCTTTTTTGGCGACTTGGTCGCCTTCTTTTTAGGTTTCGGTTCCGGTTTTGGTTTCGGCTGAGGTACATCCTCTTTCTTCCCATCAGCCTCGACCTCGACCTCGACCTTCACCGGCAAAAGTGCATCGCACCTTACGAGGGGCACACAAGGTGTCAAAACGATTACATCGTTATCTACCTCGGCCCTCTCGATTTTAGTTGCGGTGGCTTCACCCCCGGCAGTGCCGGGCGCTGGACCCACCGTCTTGACTCGCTTTGATTTTCTGTTAATACCCATGAGATATAGTGAGATTTTCATTCCGCTGCGTGTCCCGGCCTCCTCGGACCCTCAAATGGAACCTGCATCCCGCTAGGTTAGGACATCACCCGGAATATAGTCCGCGGATATTGGTGCCGATTACTCGAACACCATCCACTTCCTCGCCCAAACGGAACACCACTCGCTAGTAGCTCATGATATTCCAAGCCGATTGACTAAGCATAGGGTTACTTTATCTCGCTTAGCCGCCCATCTAGTCGAAGCAGATGGCCAAAGGTACGTGTTGGCGACGTCTCTCCCGCAGGAGAGGGCCCCCTCAGATCCCAGGATCCTCTTTTCCGACGACAAGGGTCGCCACGCACGGCAAACACGTGGGAGACGTGGACTTTGAGTGGTTGTCTCCTCCACTCCACTGCGCTTCGTTTTGTTCGCTCGACTCCGAAGAGCCTGCCATCCAGCGGGACCACGTGGAGGCACAAGCGCAGCTAGAACACATAGTGTTCCTTTACAACTCCGGCTTCTCCGAGGAAAAAAGCTCATCCCTTAGCAAATCCTCCCGGACACGTATTGCTTTAGATGTAGCGGCATTTTTCTTGCTGGGGCCGTGTCCCTCAGCGGCTGAAGGTTGGCAGAAATGATTCCTTCAGCCTGTATTCACAATATACGCGTTGCCGCTACGCTGGTTCGCTTAGATGGACGCGAAAACCAGTCTCGACCGGGCTTTGCCGGTCGTACTCACTTTTATGTCATAGCCACCGCACCATAGCAGCTCTGTGAGTGCAATACGGTCTGTTTGGACTGCCAGAGGCGCTCCTTTCGACCCATGAGAAAGCCAAAAAGCTGTCCCCGCCGATAGATAGAGACATGTAGTGTAGACCACTCCCCGTGAGGGGAGTTCCGTACCTCGGGGATTCGCCCCATACCGGAAAGGTCGGCCGTTCATGTTTGGCACTCTACCCCTAGCTCCATCAGTTGCAAAGGAAACAGCCCGTAGGTGTTGTGGACTTGGGCATTGGAAAAACCCCTCGTTCACCAATTAAGGATCATCACAAAGGTAGACCGTCCCGTACGGGAAGTAACTCGCTTAGCCGCTACCGAATCGGCTTGCGCCGACCCAGGAGCGTTACCAGCGGGGGCCACGAGGAGGCGGAGTTACCAGCTTAGCGCTCGGTCTCTAGCAGGTTTCGTCAACGGTGTGGTAGCCGTTCTCATGACTATTTCACCCTACGATCCCGAATACCCAGTTGTTGGGGTATTACCTGCGAAGGATCGTCAGGGTTATTTTGCCTTTACTTCTCAAGTGCCGAAGTCTATGCGACTAAGGCATATTTCCATTGCGTGTTTAAACGCAGCGCAACTCTTGTCTTTCAGCCCATGATTGGCTGGTCTTCCAGCTCTCTTGCAATTTATGCAAGTGGGTTTCTCTTCTTTCGACGGGCACTTCTCATATGTGTGCCCGTCTTTACCACAGTGCCCGCACGTGTCTGTTTTGGCTCTGCAATGCTTCGCAACGTGTCCAAATGACTGGCATTTGAAACACCTTGTTGCAGCAATATAATCCTTAAGCCCGTAGGCTTGAAACCCTATGAAGACCCGGTTCCTGTCCAGCAGGATTTTCCGGGTCTTTACTGACACCTCCGCCACCCAGTTGGTGGCTGCTTGGTCCTTTTTGCCGGTTTTAAATAGGAGTTTAAACTCCTCTTCTAACTTTGCCTCTGGATCAATATCGAGATTTTGATTTTTGATCGCTTTTTGGATTTCCGCCTCAGATATCTCCGAGGGGATTCCAAATATTATGATTTTTGGTCTCCTCTTGGGGAGGGGACCAACATCTACTTTCTTTCGTAGCTTTTCATTGCTGAGGACTTGCTCAAGGTCCTCAGCTGTTTCGGTTTCTATCAGAATGCCGGAGTTCCCGAGTTTCCTCAGGTTCCGTATTCTGATCTTCTGTTCTGTCGGATTGATACAATCCGACCGGGTAGATGGCTGCAGCTGGCTTGGACTTAGCTACAGGAGTCCGTTTTGCCAGCTGCTTAGTTGCTCGGTTTGCCTTAATTATGTCCGAGTACAAGAGCGGCTTAGAGGGCGGAGCCTCTTGGGCACGACTCTTCTCGGACATAAGCATGTCTATTTTTGCTGATAACTCGTTCAGCTTTTCTGTTATCTTTTCTATGACATTATCTTGCACGGAGCGCTGCTCCTTTTGTGCATCTAGTTTTTCTCTCAGTGACGTATTGTCTCTATGGAGTTCAAGCCTGAACTCCCTGGCTTCGGTTTCTGCTTCCTCATGTTCCCTAAGTAGGGAGTTTAGGAGCTCTTCTCCTCTGCTCTGTTCGGGCTTAGTAAGCCCTCTGAGGAACCTCCTGAGAAGTTCCTCTGCGTTTAGAGGCAGTTCATCGAACCGCTCTAGTTCAACTTTGACCTCTTTGATCAGTTTCTTATGTGACTCGTTGCACGAGTCACCTGACCGCTTGTTCTTTCGTTTCCTTGTTTTGGGAAAATCCCATTTGAAGTCCTCTGGACTTATGTCCGAATATGAATCGTCAGTGTATTCGTCGGATTCGTCGTCCCAGACAGTAGCTGTGTCCCTGTCTGTCTGGGTTGTTTCTTGTTCTACCTTCGTCTTTCTATCTCCTACCTTTCCATTCTTGTCTCCCTTCTTCTTCGATTTGTTTTTGTTTTTGTTCAATTTATACATAATTGTTCCCACGAGTTGGGACGAAAGACGGTCGCTCCCCGGGTTACGCCCTTTCCGGGGAGAAGGCTTTTACGCTCAGGTTTCGCCTGGTATCCTGAGGTTTGCGCTAATGGTCGATGGACCCACCGACCGCCCGTGTAAACACGGGACCTCTTTCGCCGCGTTCTCAGCTTAGAGGTTAAGGGTTTGTTCAAGGGGTTCGCCTCCCCGTTAGGCCGACCGGTTAAGGTAAGCCCCCCGTTTCTCCCGTTCTGCAACATACCACCGGATGTATCCGGTGGGTCGTCGCGGCAGAGGGGAGTCTTCCGGGTGAGAGCCGCGGTTATCGCGAACGATAACACACGCATGGGCTCCCTGAGAGCCGCGGTCATCGCAAAGCGATGACTCCGCCAGAACTCTCTTAATGAGAGAGCCGCGGTTGTCGCAGAGCGACAACTCACGCAGAGCTCTCTGAGAGCCGCGGTCCCCGCCATGCGACAACTCCGCAAGAGCTCTCTTCCCAGAGCTGCGGTTGTGGCATGGCGAGAACTCTCGCAGGAACTCTCTTACCAGAGCCCCGTTAGTCACCCGAAGGTGTCCAGGTCCTACCACGTGAAGGAGGGGTTGGTGCGTCAGGGTTATACCATGATATAAGTCCCTGACGCTTATAAGACCCGATAGATAGAGACAGTGTCTACGTTTTCTTCCAAAGGCGGTACCTTAGCCTGTTGGCCAACACGCCTCCCCTTTGTTCCTAAAGGCGTTCGGAACGCAGGGATAGGGATCGTTTTGATGCACGATCAACGCACCTCAACCTAGGTTGAGTACCAGTTTGGAGTGCATTTTGCAGTTGCACCCCACTACTGGTGGCGTACGGTCTTCTAGCTGACCGATTTTGAGCCGACGCTTCATCCCAAGACACACGACGGGACCGGACGGATCCGATCGCGCCGGGCGCCCCGCAATAGAAACGCCGACTCGTACCCTTGACTGTCCGGGCCAGACACCACTGCCACCTCGAAGCCAACGCCGTTGTTGGGGGGCGGCCGACGGAAACCTAGTTGGCCAATCGCCGGCCACCGGGCTCCCCAACCCCGAGGTACCGAATTTTGGACTCGGGTGGTCCATTTCGAGGGGAGGCTGCGCATCGAACCTCCGACCCGCGACCAGAAGTCGAGGGACGGGGGCGCGGTATCGCTAGCCACCTCTCTTTTGGTTCTGCAAAACCGTAGGAGCTGATTCATGCAAGTTGCTGAAATGGGGCATGCAAAGTTTTTGTTAGTGGGGCTGGCGTTGCGAGGGGGGAGCACGTCGGGGGGGGGGCAAGGGGTGGAGGCTAATTACGCTGTATTTCTTGACGCTGCAGCGCTTCGCGCGCGAAAGCTCCGAACTGCGCGTGTATTTCTTTACAGACAAAGGTTGGAGAGGGTGGGGGCCATCGGAGGCCGAGAGCGTTTACGGCGAGTTTTAACGGCTCTCTCGCCCTGGCGTGATGCTCACAGTGGAGAAGGACGTGGGTGGAGGTCTCAGGTCCCTCACCGCAGGCGCATTCCGGCGAGTCTGCTAGACCAAATTGGTGTAGCTTCGCACGGAAGTTGCCGTGGCCAGTGAGGAACTGAGCCGTGTAATGCGTAATCGGGGCTTCACATTTGGATCTGTCGGCCAAGTTCGGGAAGAACTCGAAGGTGACTCTTCCCTTGGTCGAGGAGATCCATCTGTTCTGCCAGGTCTGTGTGGAGTGTGCACGAAGTGCGCTGAGGGTTTCCGCTCGGTGCTGCCTCAGGTCATCGTGGTTGGCGGGGTCGAATGTTATTCCGCTGTATCTGAACGGCTTATCCTTCCTGACAAAGTAGCGGTAGCGCTTCTCTGTCAGGTACAGGTCCAGGGGGATTTGATTGGCAAGTATGCAGAGTGCATCCGTGGAGGTTGTACGGTACGCAGCGCATACTCTGAGGAGAGCGGCGCGCTGCGCACTGATTAGAGAGGAAGTGTGCGCTTGCCTGAGCTTGTGGGCCCAGCCAACCGCACCATAGGTGATGATGGGGAGGAAGATGCCTTTGTAAAGGATTGTCCGGGCTCGGAAATCGTATCCCCATTTGGATCCAGTCAAGGCAGAAAGTGCATTATACTTTGCTTTCGCGTGGACCGTGATATGAGCTACGTGTTCGGCCACTGTTAGCGAGTGTCCGTACACCACGCCCAGATATCTAAGGCTTTTCGCGAAGCGAAGCCGAGTATTATCTATTGATATGTCGGGAGGTCTAAGGAGATTTAATGTTCCGCTCACGCGAAGCATCGTGGTTTTATGCGGGGATAGAGAGAGCTTGCATTGTTGGCACCAGCCCCGGATCACGCCGGCAACCACCCTGGCCGTCGCTTCTATGGAGCTTCGGGAGTTCCCTTCGACGACGACCAGTAGGTCATCGGCGTAAGCCACGGTGTGGGTGCGCTCTATTGTAGTTATTTCGCATAGTAGGGTGTCAAAGAGGATATTCCAAATGGAGGGTCCGAATACCGACCCTTGCGGGCATCCTTTGGTGGCGGTTTTGGAGACTGTGGTGTACTCGGATGTAAGGATTACTTGTCGGTCTTTGAAATAATCCAGGATTACGTTATAGATGTTCTTGGGGCATCCGCGGTTGCGTAATTCAGCCGTTACGGCGGGCCACCATACGTTGTCGAAGGCGCCCTTGATGTCGAAGGAGAGCGCGATCGCGTGCTTTGTTCTTACGGAGTGTGCGATCTCCTGAAGTCTATGGAGTGCGTCGTCCGTTCCGCAACGGTGCTTGAAACCGTACTGTGATTCGGAGGCAAATGTTGGGGAATATATTGTATCCCTGATGCTGCACACGATAAGTTTCTCCATGACCTTACCGAGCACGGGCAGAAGGCATATAGGTCGATAAGAGGAGGGCATGGTCTCAGGTTTATCAGGGGCCTTGAGGATGGCCCTAATTTTGCCTGTTTTCCATGTTGATGAGAAGAGGCCGAACTTCAGGCAACCATTGAATATTTTTAGGAACACGTTGGGCGATAGGCTGAAGGCCTTTTTTAGGGCGGGTACTTCGATACCGTCGGGTCCCGGGGAGCGGTTGTTGCCGAGTTTGTTAATAATTACACCCAGTTCATGGATATCGAAGTCAGGGGCGTCGTTAGTGTCTATCGCGATGTTGAAGTTACGGCGCGTTATGGCGTGCGACTCACTGTCGGGATCTGAGTCGTCTGGGCTGAGGGCTGCAAGTAGCGCGCTTGCGCTTTCTTTCCAATTGTCGGTATGGCGGTCGTTCAGGAGAACTGATGAAAGTAACGGCGGGGGGATATTTTTCCCGAAGACGGCTCTGTACGGCACAGACCAGGGATTTTCGAGGCCCATTCGTGTGACGAATTCCCTCCAGCCGCTCCTAGCGGAGTTGCGGAAGAGTCTTCTGTACATTTTGTGGGCCTGCGAGTATGCGCGGCGTTTTTCTTCTTTACGGGCCGGATCTTTCTCGCGTTGGAAAGCACGTCGGAGGCGGTAGGCGTTTCTTTTTGATCGCGTGAGTTCGACCGTCCATCCGGGAACGGCTCTGGGGTACCATTTTTTCCTGGGGATCGACATCGTTGACGCAGTCGAGATGACGCTCTCCAGGTGAGTAATGGCCCTTTGGACGTCTTCGCGGCACGTGAATTCTAATGTGGGGGCATTCTCGGGGAGAAGTCGTGTGTATTCTGAGATGAATCTGTCCCAGTTGGCTCTGTGGCATGCAAATCTGCCCTGGGCGGGGAGCATGGAAGTGGTGCAGGCGATATTCTCAGGGGGTGGACCGGATATTTCAATGAAGATTACGTTATGGTCACTGGAAGTCCTACCGTCCAGGACCTTCCAGGAGAAGGATAGGTGTTCGGTTTCAGGGGTTCTGAGGGTGACGTCTATGTTAGACTCACCCTTGTGATTACGGAAGGTGGGGGGTTGTCCGGGAGTGTTTATGATTTTCAGGTTGTTTTGGGAGATGAAGAGTTCGAAGGCACGGCCACGGATATTTGACCTATGGGTACTATTTTTCGGGATGAACCAGGGCAGATCATCCCACAGAGGGGACCTAGCGTTAGT
Source organism: Halictus rubicundus (assembly GCF_050948215.1). NCBI lineage: Eukaryota > Metazoa > Arthropoda > Insecta > Hymenoptera > Halictidae > Halictus > Halictus rubicundus. The sequence continues at coordinate 307,736 of NW_027488706.1, read as the reverse complement.
ATCGATGGCCAGGATTATTGGCTTATCGTGCAAGGCATCAAGGACTTTCTGAACAGTCGCGATTCCGGTTTCTATGGAGTCAGAGTATTGAAAATAACTACTGACGAGGTAGAGGTGTCCGAAGGGACCTGAGATTTCAGCGGCGACGGTATGCGAGTCGGAGAGATGTGCGAGCTTGAGAATTGTGAAGGTGGAGCCCTTAGTGATTATCGCGGCTTGGGAACCTCCGCCACGCGGGGCACCGATAATCGCGATATTCTGAGGACCAAATCCCGTGATTGTTCCACCGATATTGTATGGTTCTTGCGCTAGAATAACGTCAACTTCTCCGGAGTTAAGCATGTGAGACATCTCAGATGCCACTATCCGGGATCGCCGCATGTTAATCTGCGCAATTTTTAATAATGGGATGCACTGGATGCACTCTGCAGTGTGCGTGTCTGTCGGAGCGGTTGATGGTTGGGTTGGGGTTACGGGTGGGGGACGCGGACCGGAACGGAGGGAATAACTATTCATGAATAGTTAATCCGGGTTGCCTTTTGTATTAAGGCGGCCGAACGCGAGGGACAGTTTTTATTACCTGCCGAGTGGTTATGGGGGAGCTTACGGGCTCGGCAGTTCGCGCAGGAGGGACTGGTTTCTTTGTTGGGGCATTCCTTTGTGGAGTGCCCGGTTTTGGCGCAGAAGGCGCATACTATTTCTGTGCTTTTACAATATTTATCTACATGGCCATATTTTTGGCATTTGAAGCAACGAGTGGCGACTAGATAGTCAGCCACTCGGCAGTTAGAGTAGGAGACATATATTTTCTCTTTGGGGAGGAGGGTTTCGCGGATACAACTGGATACTTCGACTACCCAGTCGTTTCCTTCTTTATCTTTGCGTCCTACCTTGAAGAGGGGACGCAACGTGGCTTTGTCGGTGATAGGGGAGGAGTGAATATTCTGGGCCCGGATATGTTCCGCGATTTCATCGGCTTCGAGCTCTTTAGGGATATCGTAAACGATAATCCTGGGGAGCTCGGATTTGGGGGACGCGATATTGAAACCGGCTTTACGGAGACCGTCATTCTCGGTGAATAATTTGAGGTCTTTAGCATTGGGGGTCTCGATAATAAAACCACCATCCCGGGTGGGGCGAACCGAGCTAATCCCAACCTGGGCTTTTCGTAGATCCATATTGTTAAAGATAAGCCGCTTAACGGCTGTGGAGTCTCCGGCAACGGGATTTATGGGGGTCACGATGACCTGGTGCTTGGGCGGCATGGACTTTGCAGCAGTTATGACCTGCTGCGCGAGTCGGGGCTTGGGTAGAGGGATTACGCCGTTAGGCGCTAGCAGCGGTTGCGGAGGGGCGGGGACCGCATTCACGCGGGGAGAGGTACGCGGTACCTGGGAATTTCCCAAGCCGGTGGGAATTCCCAAGTTGTTGGAAATTTCCAAGCTAGTGGCGTCGGTACGCCGCTTCGCTTGGGAATTTTTGCCAGCAATGCTGGCGTAAGAAGTAACGGGGGCAGAAGAGGCAGCGTTCGCGGGGGTGGGGGGAGGAACGCGGGGATTCTGGGCACTGCGCGTTTGAAGCGTTTTGTAAGCCTCAAGGGAACCGGCCAAGAAATTATTCTCAAGGGCCAGACTCGCGACGATGCGATTCAGATCTGAGACGCGTTCCATTATTGCGGTGATCTGTATTTTGCCGATTTTGTTCCTTTCTTCGAGGCAGAAGTTCAGGATTTCTGCCGCGAGGTTAGAAGCTTCACGGACGCAGTTGGATGTCGAAGGTCTTTTCGGCACTTGGGTATTGTTGGGAGCAGGGGTGACATGCACTTTACTTACATTTATGAGCTTCCTTGTGCTGGGGCCGCTGACTTTGCTGCAGGCGTCAGTTGCCGTGCTGGGGCAGTCCGACGAGTCAGCATCGTCAGATTTTTTTTGGATTCTCGTCCGTTTGGAGGGGTCTGCATCCTCGTGCTTCTTTTTCCTCTTTTTCTTCTTCCTCTCCGGTCGTGGGAAGATGAAGTCCTCGTCGTTGTCGCTCATTTTGATGGACGGCGGTGCGCTCATGGCGCGTTTGACTGCAGCTGCACGGTGATCAGGAGGGGCAGCTGTCACTCTCGGGCTGCAGGCTGCTTTATTTTCACTAGATTTGAGCTCACTTCGTTCACTCGCGGTGAATTTTTCGACGCTCGGTTGCAGGAGGCTGCAATATTTCTAATTTTTGCTCGATTGCTTATAAGAAAAGTCCACGATTTTGCAAAAATATTAGAAGGAAAGCACTGAGTTCGCACAGGATTCACAAAGGAATTCGTATTCACGTTCGGACGCGTCGCGTACGTGGCAGGTGTGCGGCACAAGGTGGCGGCGGGCAGGTAGTCTTATACCTGGGCACGGAGCGGAGCGGCGCACGTCCGTTCACTTCGGGCGGTCGGTAGAGACTGAGGATAGATAGAGACATTTAATGTAAATCCGGCCACCTCGAGGGTGACGTCGGATATGCGACCTCGCCGTAAAGGCATACGCAACAGTAAAGTTTATCTACTTCTTTCGCTCCTCCACTGCCGAGAAGAAGGGGCGATGGAAAAATCCAGCTGTGCCACCGAGACGTATGCGGTGGACGAGTTCTTTGGCCGCAGGCGGCTGGGCGAGGATAGCTCCGCACTCAGTCGCCTACGCTCACGGGGAACCACGGGAAGGCGAACTCGCTGCGTGCCGCTCGCACGCACACTCTGACCCTTGAAATGTGTGTGCAGCTGAAATTGTAATTTTTCATTAGTTGGGACACCTATTGGGGTCAGACACGACAGTTACCAGCGAAGTGTTGTTGGGCTGTCGTGCCATGCCCGAGCGCTACGATACAGTTCGGGTGGACACTCCAAGAATGCTATCTTATATCTAAGGCGCTCGCTTGCCTGTTCGGCCTATTTAGTGGCCTATGAATCCCTTTAGCCAAAGGGCTTCGCGACAGTAGTCGGCGAGTACGGAGAATGCCTCTGGAGACGACACGAAGCGGCGTGCCACCTCCGGCCATCTCCACTCGCCGGCAGGAATAGTGTCCCGCAGAGCCTCTCTCTGCGGGTCGAATAGTGAGCACTCGAGAAGGAAATGGCTCACTGTGTCCTCCTCGTCTCCGCAGACGCAGTCGCTGCTGTCGGCGACTTTGTACGCGAAGAGACGCGCTCTAAAGTCGCCGTGACCAGTAAGCACCTGCGTCACGTGGTGATTCGGTCTCATCCACTTTGCAGCCATTCGCTCTTCGATGCTGCTAAAGAAGGCGTATGTTGTGCGGCCCAGGCGGGAAGACGTCCACCTGGCTTGCCACACATTGATTGCCTCGCTATCTAGCTGTGTTCTCGCGTCGTCGTCTCCCGCGCGAGCGACTATGTTCCCGAACCTGGCGTCCTCTCCTCTTCGCACGTCGAAGAGGGCCCTACGCTGTCTCAGCAGGATGTCGACGGGGACTGCGCCAGCTACTACACACACGCTATCCCACGATGCCCATCTATAGGCACCGGTCACTGCAACGAGTGCTCTGCGCTGTGTGTACCTGAGTCTCCTCAGGTCCTGCTCCGTACACCGGTCAGCCCATCCTGCGGCGGCGTAAGTCACCACCGGCAGGAAGACACCACGGTAGATCGCGAGGAGGGTGCCGAATCTCAATCCCCATCGCTTTCCCGCGAGTCTCCCGAATTTCTTTAAAAGCGACCCGACCTTGTCGCGTAAGTATTTGCAATGGGTTCGGACACCCATGTTCCTGTCGAAGTGGACGCCTAGGTACCGCACGACGGACTTGAATTTAATTCCCTGTTCGTTTTCTCCTATTCGGATGGTCGGTGGCCTACTCGCCAAGTTCGCCTTATGAGGTCGAATGGCTTTTCGCTTCCTGTCTGGGCGCGTGCCTCCTCTCCTTCCTACTCTTTGCAGCCCGACGTAGCTGCTCTTAAGCACTATGGCTTCTGTTTTGCGAGCCGAAAGTTCGAGCTTCGCTGCCCTACACCAGCCTAGGATCTGGTCAACGATGCGCTGACCTTCGATCTCTAGGTCTCTCCTACTGTTGCCGGTTACGAGTACGACTAAGTCGTCTGCGTACGCAATAAATTTATTCTCAACTGAGGTTTCGAGCAACCTCAGGAGACCGTCGAACATGAGGTTCCAGCACGCTGGTCCGAGGACAGAGCCCTGCGGGCATCCTCTAGTGGCGCGCTTGGAGATCCTCTCTGTTCCTATCTTGAGGCTTACTCTGCGGTCGTCGAAGTAACTTGCTATTACCTCGAAAACGTTCCGCGGGCAGCCTCGTTGTTTAAGACTGTCTAGTACTAGGGGCCACCAGACGTTGTCAAAGGCGCCAGAGATATCGAAGAGCAGCGCTACTGCGTAGCGATGCTCTGTTGCCTCTACCATGCGACGCAGCTCCACGATTGCGAGCTCCGTCGACTTCTCCTTCATGAACCCGTATTGTCTATCTGAAATCTGCCCTGGCGCCATTGCGGTCTGGTCTAGTCTCCTTTTTAGGAGTTTTTCGAAAAGTTTTCCTACGACTGAGAGGAGGCAGATGGGTCGGTATGACTTCGGGTCCTTCTCGTCTTTTCCTTCTCCCTTCAGCAGGACTCTAAGCGAGCCCTCCTTCCAAGCTGAAGGGAAGACGCCCCACTGAAGGCACCCGTTGAAGAGCCGTACCAGCTGATCGGGGATTGTACTAACTGCGGCTTTTAGGGCACAGACTTCAATTAGGTCCGGCCCTGGCGCTTTCTTATTCTGGAAAGTGGCTGCTGCTTTCCTAACCTCCTCCTCGATGAATGGGGAGGAGAGTGCTGTGTTAGGTGTCAGTCTTGCACTGTTTCTAATCTCACGCTGCTCGGGCGTGTCTTCGTCTTCCCGATCTTCGGGGACGTGTGCTTCCAGCAGTAGGCTGGCAGTCTCTGCTGCACTTATTGTGCACTTATTGCCTTGCCGGAGTGTGCTAAGCACGCTCTCAACTCGGAGTTTCTTCGCCTGGAGCTTGTAGACGATGCCCCAGGGCTCCGAGTTCCCGTGCGACGTTACGAACTTTTGCCAGCTCTCGATCTTTGCCTTTTTCACCTCCTTGCTGTACTTACGCAAAGAGGAGCGGTAAGCCAGCATTTTGTGGAGCCGAGCTGGCTCGTATCTTTCCCGCTGGAAGGCACGTCTCCGCCGGTATACGGCCTTCTTGAGCTTTGTTAGCTCTCTTGTCCACCACGGGTTGGACCTTCTAAACTTTCGCTTGCGAGGCATCGACGCGGTGCAGGCATCAATGATGGTGCCTGTGAGCGTTTCTGCCATTCTCTCTACTTCTTCAGCGGACTCCAGTCTAAGATTGTCCAGCCTCGATCGAGAGAGATCGGCCAGGCTTTCGGCGAACCGTTCCCAATCGGCCCGACGAACATCGAATCGGTTGTTCGCGGCACTCCGTTCCGCCGCTAAGGCTTTTGGCAGTCTCAGCCTGATGTCCACAGCATTGTGGTCACTAGTTGTCCAGTCGCACCTGACATTCCATCCCCGGATGAATCGGGACATGGAAGGCGACGCCAGGGTAACGTCGATGAATGACGAACCTCGTGGCGTCCAGAAGGTTGGTGGTTGGGCAACGTCGTTCACCACTTCTATGCCAAACGCTGCGACGAGGGATTCGAGTTGGGCTCCTCTATCGTCGGTACTCTGCGGGCCCCAGAGTGACGACCGCGCGTTGGCATCTAACGATACTAACAGTCTCTGCCCTCTCAGGGAGCGGAACACCATCTCGAGGTGCCTGAGATGTTTCTCAATCTCTTCGCAGTGTTGAAAGTAACACGATGCTACATAGAATGAGGAACCGGGAGCCAGTATTTCCGCACATGCACAGTGGGAGTTACTAAGCTGTGAGACGAAGACTATATCGAGGTTTGGATTGCATACGGCTACTGCAGCCCACGGCGTTTCCGTGTGTACTGCCGCTATCCTCACCCCGGTTCCTAAGCCACAGACGGTGCTGCTCGTCTCTTGCTTCTTTACGTATGCTTCCTGCAATAGCAGGACGTCAAGTCGCTTTTCGACAATTAGCTGGCGCACCTCGCCGGTTACCGCAGCTGAACGACGCATATTCAGCTGCATTACTCTAAGCCCCGTGGTCGCTATCGTGGGCGCGGGCTCCGAGAGCCTTTCTCCTTGCGGTATCTCTATGTGGGTAGGGACTTCGTTCGCGTTCGGAGACGATACGCTTGCGGGCATTGAGGCCCTGGACGACGCGTGCGCGGACGTATTTTCGCACGCGGTCTCTATTCTGTTCGCGGAGCTATTCGCGGAACTATCGTTTGCCTGTTTCCTTTCTATTTCTCCTTTGTTTTCCTTTGCCTGTTTCCTTTCTATGGTTTCGTCGCACCTCGCTAGGCGGACTTGAACAGCACGAAGGCTGGAACCTTGTTGGGTCCGCACCACTGTCGGCGCGGATAGAGGGGGAACCCGCCCGGGAGCGGGTTCGCGGTGTCGAAGACTTGCGAGTGCAGCGGTCATCGAGCGCGTCACCGGGCGGTTCCGCGTCTCGACTGGTGGTGCGACCGTCTGCGTCCCACGTTGTCTTCGTATCTCTGGCTGGCGACGTAATACCGGCCGAGATCTTCTCACCGCTTCCATGTTAGTCTCCCCCAGTCCAGCCCCCTCCGGGAGATCCGAATGGGGGGCTAGTTTACCTCCGGAATCTTTTGAACTTGAGGAGACCATCATGTTTGAAAAATTTTGTGCGGCTGGATAAACCCCCAGTTCCCAGGGTTGGCTGGAAAAGTAAGGAGAGGAATTAGTACAGGGAGGGTCCCCCGGTTCCGTCACCTCATCCACCATTCGAGAAATGGAGTTTTGGGTTTCAGAGATGCCGGTCCCGGTGGGTTTTGCCTCGACGCTTGTCTCCTTCTTTCGTTCCGTTGGAGCGCTAGAGGGTGGCGGATGCGGTGCGTCGGCTTGGGGGTTTGGTCGGGATGGGGATATGGGTGGTGGGTAGGTCTCCCCCTGTCTGGAGCAGGTCGTGGCCTCGGTCTTAGCACGAGTGCTTCCCGCCGCTTGACTTTCGATGAGGCTCTCTTCCCGCGGTCTCGCGGTCTCTGTGCTGCTCCGTAGGCCACGGCTATGCACGCTTGGTGCATAGCTCCCGATAGAGCTCTATGTTTCGGTAGCAGCTTGGTTCCGCGTTCCGCTTTAGATTCGATGGGATTCGGGCCTCGGGCCGTCGGCGATCCGCGCGGTGTAGCCGTGGTTTCTTGCTCGACTCTCGATGGAGCACGGAGCTGCGGTCACTTTGTGACTCCGCAGGAGTTCCGTGCTTCGGTCGGCGTTGCTCCACTGACTCTCGATGGGGCTCGGGACCGCGGTCACAAAGTGACTCCGCAGGAGTTCCGAGTCTCGGTCAGCGGTGGCCTGCTTTCGACGGGGTTTCTGGCGTGCTGGGTGGGATTCCCTGGCAGCCAGCGGGCAGTTTAGGTTTCCCGGCCTTCGTTGGGCGGCTCCGCGGGGGCTCCGAACCTCGGTCAGTAGCGTTTTGCTTTTGGCTCGCGATGGGGTTCGGGGCCGCGGCCGCTCTGCGGCTGGGTACTTCGGCTGCCCGTGAACCACGGTGCCGGTGTTCATGTCTTGTTGGACGCTGTGGCATTGACGGCTCTCTCGCGAGGGCCTTCCCTTCACCCTTTGGGTGTTGGTGTTGGCCGCGGTGCCGTCGTCGTCTGCGCGCCCACGCATGACGCCATTTGGTCCGTGGGAGAC